>NC_090028.1:1202500-1215000 GCF_037176765.1 Anolis sagrei | reverse complement strand
GTATAAGGATTTTGAGAACGGATTCTGATTCTATTGAGGCGTTGTTAGGATAATTGATTGTTGTTTGTCTGTTGTTTATGATGTGTTTTAACCACTTGTTATTGTTGTGATAAATTGCACTGTGTAAACCGCATTGAGTCACCGACTTAGGCTGAAAAATGCGGTATAGAAGCAAAGCAAATAAATAAATAAATAAATAAACAATAATAATAATAATAAATACTTAACTTATATGGTAAAGTATTATTATTGTTATTATTAGTAGTAGTATTATTAAAAAACACGTAGGGCTGGATTAAAGTGACGCAGTGAATGATGTCAATGTATGTAGAAGCATGTTTCTTTGTTTGCCTGCATTTGTAGAGGTATAAAAGGCACAGGCAATGCCTTTATTCTCACTCCGGTTGCTTTTGGACACAGCTCCACTCCAGGGTCCCAGCTGGAAATAAAGCCGTACTTTTCTTTGCATGGTTAAGTATAATAATAATACTAATAGTAATAGTAATAATAATAATAATAATAATAATAGGGCTGGGCAACCACGGAAAAATTTGTTTCTAAACTCGATTCGTTTTTAGGGGGTTTTTGCGTTTCGATTTTTAAAAGAATTCCGAAATTTTCCTTTAAAAAAGTTCGAAATTTACAAAATTTCGGAAATTACGAAACAATAACGAATCGATTCGTTAATGGCGGACGCGATCATGCAATACGCTAAAAAAACCTCCAAATGGGACAGGGGGAACTTCTGAAGCTTCCCTCTCCCTCTGTTGTTGACTGTTGGTGCAATAATTTTATTTTTTTTTCACTGAGAAAACAAACAGCAACCCTAAAACTTGCACCAGACATGCAGAAATAATAACGAAATGATTTCGAAACGATTTCAAAACGATTTCGAAACAATTTCGAAACGATTTTGAAACGATTTCGAAACGATTTCGAAACGATTTCGAAACAATTTCGAAACAATTACGAAACGAATTGAAAAATTTGTTTCGTTTTTAGTTGCTCCTGAATGGTTCAATATCACTTCGTTATCAAAAAAATAACGAATTAATAACAAATTATGAAATTAACGAACGAAATCGCCCAGCCCTAATAAATACTTAACGTACATTATTATTATTATTATTATTATTATTATTATTATTATTATTAAAAAAGATGTAGGGCTGAACTTTGCATTGGGCATTCTGCAGATCCTGCATGGTTAAATATTATTATTATCATTATCATTATTATTATTATTATTATTATTATTATATTTTTCCCCGTGAGGACACAAAGCAGCTAACAATCCCACACTTCAGTCAAGTTTTTAAAAGCGCAATGCAAAAGTTAAAAGCAATTAAATAGTCCAATGTGGTAAAACCAGATTAAAATCTAATAATTACACTTAAAGTAGACTTTAGAACCCAGTTCCATGCACAACCTTCCCTTATCCTTTCCCCAAATTTAAGATGGCAAGATACCCCCCAAAAGCTTGAGGTGTGATGCTGAGTGCCGGCTGGGTGCTTAGCAACCACTCTCCAAATCTCCCGGTGACCTGCTTTTCTCCCCGGCAACCGCTCTGCTTCCCCGGCAACCGCCCTCCCTGGTCCCTCTGGGCCTGCCTCTTGCAAAGGGAAGGAGGGAGGCACAATGTTATGGCTCCTTTTGCTCAAGGAGAGCCCGGATTTGCCTCTTGCTGACCATTGAGAATCCCAGGTGGGCAAGCCATTTGGAGAAGGGACTCCATTCCCAGTTTCCATGAGAAGCAGAGCCAGGCCGAACTGGTGCGCATTTATGCATCCTAAGGAAAAATGGCACAATTCGGTGAGTCTTTGGCTCGTTTTTGCCTTTTCTGGGATGTTTCTCAAGCAAACAAAAGTAAAGATGTGAAGTCTCTTCACTTGATGTGATTAGACCCATCGGATCCATTTGCTGAATTGTGTAGGAAAATATTCACAATCGAATGGGTTTGTTCTAATAGGAATTAGCAAAAGGGAACGAGGGATTTCCTATCATATTAAGGCATATTTTGCATATTCATAATAAGGCATATTTTGCATGTTTAGTTTAGGTGCCAATCTCAATATAGATTGAGTCTTCATGATAGGAAATGCTCAAGACTGGGGACTGGGAACTAGGGAGCTAGTATTTTGGCGCCCCCCCCCCCCCAACCAATCACTGATCTATATTTTCTGTTTGTCGTGGGAGTTCTGTGTGCCATATTTGGTTCAATTCCATCATTGGTGGAGTTCAGAATGCTCTTTGATTGTAGGTGAACTATACATCCCAGTAACTACAACTCGCATATGTCAAGGTCTATTTTCCCCCAAGAGCGCCTCAAGAGCGCCCCTGGGAAACATCAACTCTACCGCGAGTGCTTACTTTGCGTAAGGGTTGCGCCGCCCCTGGGTTCCAATCTCAATACAGATTGAGTCTCCGTGATAGGAAATGCTCAGGACTGGGAACGAGGGGTTTTCATATCAAAATAAGGCAGTGGTTCTCAACCTTTCTAATGCCGTGACCCCTAAATCAAGTTCCTCATGTTGTGGTGACCCCCCAACCATATTTTCGTTGCTACTTCATAACGGTAATTTTGCTACTCTTATGAAGCAGAATGGAAATATCTGATATACGGGATGTATTTTCATTGTTACAAATTGAACATAATTAAAGCATAGATATTGATCACCAGAGCCGGCCCTAGGTAATTTTCAACTGTAAGCAAACAGTATTTTGGTGCCCCCCCCCCCAACCAATCACTGATATATATATTTATGATGGATGGCCATCTGTCAGGGGTGATTTGAATTCAATATTCCTGCTTCTTGGCAGAATTTGGTTGGACTGGATGGCCCATGAGGTCTCTTCCAACTCTTTGATTCTATGATTCTATTTTCTGTTCGTGGTGGGAGTTCTGTGTGCCGTATTTGGTTCAATTCCATCATTGGTGGAGTTCAGAATGCTCTTTGATTGTAGGTGAACTATACATCCCAGTAACTACAACTCGCACATGTCAAGGTCTATTTTCCCCCAAGAGCGCCTCAAGAGGGCAAAATCAACTACACTGCAAATGCTTACTTTGCGTAATGGGTTGAGCCGTCTGGTGATCACAAAAACAATATGCTCGGGGAGTATGGACAATGGATGATGGGATTTGCAGTACTTTCAACTGATTCAGCTCTGACTTCCACAGACCACTGAGACCCTCACAAATTATAGACCTGGAACAAACTTGGCACACAGAACCCCAATGACCAACAGAAAATACTGGAGGGGGCTGGGAGGAATAGACAATGATTTACGGGAGATGTAGTTCAGCTACGTACGGAGAGCGCTGTGAACCCAAACGACTGTGCATTTGGACCAAACTTGGTACAAATACTCAATATGCCCAAATATGAACACTGGTGGAGTTTGAAGAAAACAGATCTTGACATGTGGGAGTTGCAGTTGCTGGGATGTATAGTTCCCCTGCCATCAAAGAGCATTCTGAACTCCAACAACAATGGAATTGAACCAAACTTGGCACACAGAACTCCCATTACCAACAGAAAATACTGGAGAGGTTTGGGGAAAATAGACCTTGGCATTTGGGAGCTACTGGGATGTATAGCTCCCCTGCCTTCAAGGAGCATTCTGATCTCCAGCATAAATAGCAAGGGCTGGGCAGAAAGGCTGCCCGCACGACCTTGCCGTTTGGGCAGTCCTCCGCCTGGCCCCCATGCCCTTCCGAGCTGGGAAAGGTGTGGGGGCTGGGCGGAGGGGCTGACCAGGAGTCCTAGCTTTTTGCCTGGCATAGGGGGTTGGCAGCCATTTTGGAGGGGGCGGAGCCAACCAAGGTAGCTTCTTGACCCCCCGAAAATGGCCCAATGACCCCTCTGGGGGTTGCGACCCCCAGGTTGAGAACCTCTCTAATAAGGCATTGTTTGCAAATAAATGCATGTTTAGCCTAGGCAGCAATCACAACACAGGTTGAATCTCCTTGATTGGAAATATTTGGGATTTTTTAAAAATATATATTTAAGAATTCCCCATGTTTGCAAAAAATACAGGACACAAGTCTAACTGCAAAAGTCGTCCATGCCTCAGACCCATATCCTCAAGGTTATTTGATATGCAATATTTTGCAATCATTTTGCACATGAAGCAAAAGTTTGTGTGTGCATCAAAGCGCTCAAAAGCAAAGATGCCACTCTCTCTCTCGGCCACCCAAATGGTCCATTTTAGATTTCTAGATTTCTGGGGAAAAGAGACTCAGTTTGTCCTAAGTTGGAATAGCTCAGCCGAAAATGACAGAGCTGACCTTAAGGAGGTCAAGGGACAAGGTGAATCCAGTCTGGGTTTGGCTTTGACTTGCAGATGGAGCTGTCCAAGGTGCCAAGCCTTCGCCTCCAGCAGTGTTGGGATCGCCTTTAGAATCTAAACAAAATCCGCCATGTTTTCCTGACCCAGAAACCAAGGGTCACTTTTAACTTAATGTTGCCATAACATCTCTATAAATAAATATGCAATGTTTGTTTGTGGGATGAACATAACTCAGAAACCACTGGACGAATTGAGACCAAATTTGGACACAAGACACCTATCAGGCCAATGAGTGACCATCACTCATAAAAACACTGAAAATCACAACAGAAAGGACCTAAAACACCAAAAAAATACATTACAACGCATGCGCAAAACCACATATATACACAAACACACATACACACATATATACACACATATACATATATATTCACACACAAAACACATATGCACAGACTGGGCCACTGCAACGCGTGGCAGGGGACGGCTAGTATATGAATATATTTATTTATTATGGTCGATGACTAGGACCAAAAAATGAACAAACATTGGAATAGGAACATATAGCAAAGGTAAAGATTTTCCCCGGAGATTAAGTCCAGTTGTAGGAGCCCATTGTTGCACAATGGGATAAACCCTTGTGCTGTCAGGACTGAAGACTGACAGGTCGAAGGTTCGAATCTGGGGAGAGCACAGATGAGCTCCCTCTGTCAGCTCCAGCTCCCCATTTGGGGAAATGAGAGAAACTTCTCACAAGGATGGTAAATCATCAAAACATCGGGGCATTCCCCTGGGCAATGTCCTTGTAGACGGCCAATTCTCTCACACCAGAAATGACTTGTCCAGTGGTGTGTGACTTTGGGGGTGGTGCTCAGGGGCAGCTCAGCCCATTACATGAAGTAAGCATTTGCAGTAGAGTTGATGTTGTCCACGGATGCTCTTGAGGCGCTTTTGAGGGGAAAATAGACCTTGACATATGCGAGTTGTACTTACTGGGATGTATAGTTCACCTACAATCAAAGAGCATTCAGAACTCCACCAATGATGGAATTGAACCAAATATGGCACACAGAACTCCCACGACGAACAGAAAATATATATCAATGATTGGTTGGCGGTGGGGGGGGGGGGGCGCCAAAATACTGTTTGCTTACCGTTGAAAATTACCTAGGGCCGCCTCTGGTGCTCATCTCCATTTCTAAGCTGAAGAGCCAACCTTGTACATAGACCCCAGAGCGGTACCTATTGATCTACTCACATTTGCATGTTTTCAAACTGCTAGGTTGGCAGAAGCTGGGGCTAACAGCGGGAGCTCACACCACTCCCCGGATTTGAACTGCCGAACTTTTGATCAGTTAAAACAGTATTGAACATTTTTATGCTAAGATGGCAATGGTAAATATTGAAATAGATATTAAAACCTTCTCAGGCTGCGACAGCATCTATTATTATTATTATTATTATTATTATTATTATTAGGCTTGGGTAGCCACGGAAAAATTTGGTTCTAAACTCGTTTCGTTTTTGGGGGCCCTTGCGTTTCGTTTTTTTAAAGAATTCCGAAATTTTACTTTAAAATTTTTTGAAATATACGAAATTTTGTAAAATTACGAATCGATTCGTTAATGGCGGATGCGATTGTGCAATATGCTAAAAAACCTCCAAACGGGACACGGGGAACTTCTGTTGTTGACTGTTGGTGTGATAAAACAAACAACAACTATATTATATTATATTATATTATATTATTATATTATTATAATATGATTATATTATATTATTGTATATTATATTATATTATGTTACATTATATTATAATATATTATATTATATATATTACATATATTATATTATAATATACAATTATAATATAATATAATAATATAATATACAATACTATAATATAATAGTATTATAATAATATAATGTAATATAATATAATATATAATGTACATTATATTACTATAATATTATTATATTATATTCTTATATTATATATTGTATTATAATTGTATATTATAAAATATAATTACGAAATTACTAAAATAATTACGAAAATTGGAAAAATTGTTTCGATTCTTAATTACTCCTCACACTATTCCTGCATGGCTCAATATTGGATCGTAAGCTAATTTAAATACAAATTAATAACGAATTACGAAATTAACGAACTGGATTGCCCAAGCCTAATAATAATAATAATAATTATTATTATTATTATTGTTGTTGTTGTTGTTGCAGGGTGTCCCACACATTTTCCTTGCTTTCAGGATAGAACCAAATAGGAAATGACATGGATCACCCAGGAAGAAAAATCATATTGCATAGTGTGATTTGTAGTTTGAGTGTTGGGCTGTTCCAACTCTGGAGAGTGACAACAAATGCGTGACAACACACAGGAATGGCGTTCAGCTGCCTCGCATGGAAAGAGTCCTGGGACTTTGTGTAAACATAGGAATGCCATCTTCCCATTTCTCCTCCTTTCCTTTCCTTTCTAGGCCTGAATCTGACGGCAAGCCCTTTGCGGGAACTACTTCGGACGAGGCGCCGGAGGCCAAAGGACGTCACCTTGCACAGGTCTCTTTCCCCAATAGCATGTTTCCAAAGCCATTTCCAGCATCCTTAAAGGTGACTAACGTGCTTCTCCTTGCTTTTAATGAAGGCAGAAGAGGACAAGACAAGGACCAAAATAATTGCGCACGAAGGTAAGTCCTGCTTTACTTACTTAGGCGATCCCTCGTAGTCTGAGGATGATGGTCCTCCAAGTGTAGTGTCCATAGGTGGCTGTGGAGACCTATTCTTGATCTGCATCGTCTCCTGCAGTGAGGGCATCTGTTTCCAAACAGAAAGTGGTCCCGGTCGGGGTTGGCTTCCTCTTGGCACGTTTCTCTCTTTCGCCCTCCATTCGTGCCTCTTCAAATTCTGCAGCACTGCTGGTCACAGCTGACCTCCAGCTGTAGCACTCAAGGGCCAGGGCTTCCCAGTTCTCAGTGTCTATGCCAGAGTTTTTGAGGTTGGCTTTGAGCCCATCTTTCAATCTCTTTTCCTGCCCACCAACGTTCCGTTTTCCGTTCTTGAATTCGGAGTAGAGCAACTGCTTTGGGAGACGGTGGTCAGGCATCCGGACAACATGGCTGGTCCAGCGGAGTTGGTGGCAGAGGACCATCGCTTCAATGCTGGTGATCTTTGCTCCTTCCAGCACGCTGACGTTTGTCAGCTTGTCTTCCCAAGAGATTTGCAGGATTTTCCGGAGGCAGAGCTGATGGAATCGTTCCAGGAGTTGCATGTGACGTCTGTAGACAGTCCACATCTCGCAGGCGTAGAACAGGGTTGGGAGGACAATGGCTTTATTTACAAGCCCCTTGGTTTCCCTACGGATGTCCCGGTCCTCAAACACTCTCTGCTTCATTTGGAAGAATGCTGCACTCACAGAGTTCAGGTGGTGTTGTATTTCAGTGTCAAATGTTGACATCTGTAGACAGTCCACGTTTCGCAGATGTAGAGCAGGGTTGGGAGGACAATAGCTTTATAAACAAGCTCCTTGGTCTCCCTACGGCTGTCCCGGTCCTCAAACACTCTGTTTCATTCGGAAAAATGCTGCTCTCACAGAGCTCAGGTGGTTTTGTATTTCAGTGTAAAATGTTGACGTCTGTAGACAGTCCACGTCTCGCAGGTGTATAGCAGGGTTGGGAGGACAATAGCTTTATCAACAAGCCCCTTGGTCTCCTTACGGATGTTCCGGTCCTCAAACACTCTCTGCTTCATTTGGGAAAATGTTGCACTCACAGGGCTCAGGCGGTGTTGAATTTCGGTGTCGATGTTGACTTTGGAGGAGACATGGCTGCCAAGGTAGCGGAAATGGTCAACATTTTCTAGTGTTACACCATTAAGCTGTATTTCTGGCATTGGAGAGGGATTGGCTGGTGACTGCTGGAACAGCACTTTGGTTTTCTCGATGTTCAGTGACAGGACGAGCTTCTCGTATGCTTCTGTGAAGGTGTTGCTTGTAGGTCTTCTTCTGAATGCGCACAGATGACGTTGTCATCAGCATACTGGAGTTCTATAGATGTTGTAACCTTGGTTTGGCTTTCAGTCTGCTGAGGTTAAATAGCTTGCCATCTGTCCGATAGATGATTTCCACTTTGCTGGGAAGCTTCCCATCAACAAGATGAAGTATCATAGTGATGAAGATGGAGAATAAAGTTGGGGCAATAACACATCCCTGTTTGACACCCAATTCCACCTTAAATGGGTCACTTTGGGAGCCACTGCTGTCCAGGACTGTTGCCATCATGTCATCGTGGAGGAACCGCAGGATGTTCACAAATTTGTTAGGACACCCGATTTTTTGGAGGATGGTCCAGAGAGCGCTGCGATTCACTGTGTCGAATGCCTTTGCAAGGTCAATGCAAAATTCTGCATGCAGAATTAGGATCAGGAATCTCTGTTAAGTGCAGCCAAAAGGCAGTTCATAATCATACGCAGCAAACAAACAATGAAGACATCACAAATTCCCTCCGTGACATCCTGACTGAATCATCCTGATTGAATCAATTCTCTCTCTGTGACATTTTGAAGCCAGCACAGGGCTTCAAGATCTAATGAGAAAACTGAGAAGAGGGGGAGATGGGCAGGAAAGGTGTATAAAAGGAAGTGGTGGTGGGAAAAAGTCAGTAGTGCAGTGTTTCTCAACCTGGGGGTCGGGACCCCTGGAGGGGTCACGAGGGGGTGTCAGAGGGGTCACCAAAGACCACCAGAAAACACAGTATTTTGTATTGGTCATGGAGGTTCTGTGTGGGAAGTTTGGCCCAATTCAATCATTGGTAGGGTTCAGAATGTTCTTTGATTGTAGGTGAACTAAAAATCCCAGCAACTACAACTCCCAAATGTCAAGGTCTATTTCCTCCAATCTCCACCAGTGTTCATATTTGGGCATATTGAGAATTCATGCCAAGTTTGGTCCAGATCCATCATTGTTTGAGTCCACAGTGCTCTGTGGATGTAGGTGAACTACAACTCCCAAAAGTCAAGGTCAGTGCCCACCAAACCCTTCCAGTATTTTCTGTTGGTCATGAGAGTTCTGTGTGCCAAGTTTGATTCAATTCCATCAATTCAATTCAATTCCAAGTTTGATTCAATTCCAAGTTTGATTCAATTCCATTTTGTATTGGTCATGGGGGTTCTGTGTGGGAATTTTGGCCCAATTCAATCGTTGGTAGGGTTCAGAATGTTCTTTGATTGTAGGTGAACTAAAAATCCCAGCAACTACAACTCCCAAATGTCAAGGTCTATTTCCTCCAATCTCCACCAGTGTTCATATTTGGGCATATTGAGAATTCGTGCCAAGTTTGGTCCAGATCCATCACTGTTTGAGTCCACAGTGCTCTGTGGATGTAGGTGAACTACAACTCCCAAAAGTCAAGGTCAGTGTCCACCAAACCCTTCCAGTATTTTCTGTTGGTCATGGGAGTTCTGTGTGCCAAGTTTGATTCAATTCCATCGTTGGTGGAGTTCAGAATGCTCTTTGATTGTAGGTGAACTATAAATCCCAGCAACTACAACTCCCATAGGACAAAATCAATACCCTGCCCCAATCTCACCAGTATTCAAATTTGGGTGTATTGGGTATTTGTGCCAAATTTGGTCCAGTGTATGAAAATACATCCTGCATATCAGATATTCACATTTCTATTCATAACAGCAGCAAAATGACAATTAGGAAGTAGCAATGGAACTAATTTTGTGGTTGGGGGTCACCATAACACGAGGTGAAGCGTATTAAGGGGTCGTGGCATTAGGAAGGTTGAGAACCACTGCAGTAGAGTCTTTCTTTGCTGCAGAGATACAAGCAATATATCCATTTCAAAGCAAAACCGGCTTGTGAGTGGTCATTTAATATTGCTAGATAGATCCTACAGTCTGACACAAGCGCAACGTACACAAATAGCCCAGTGTTCTTTCCAAAGGTCAAAGCCAAGCAATCTCACCAATTCAGCTCTATGAGAGTCATTTGAAAACTATGGCAAAGTGTGCTGCCGGATGTCCCTTCTGCAAATACAACATTTTGGCAGTTTAATGTGCTTTCCCCATGTTTTGATGGCATTGATCTCCCAGGAACAAAATGTGCAACTTTGTTGATCATCTGTGTCCCTTCTTGTGTGTTTCTTCCTTTTGCGCATTGCAGCTTCTGCTTTTGCTTGGAGCGCCTTGTGCCATGGCTAGGCCCAGCCGGGACATCGAACTGGCCCGCTTGGTGCGCCGTGGGCCTCGCAATCCTCCGCCGTCCCCTTCCTTCCGTGCCTCGGCTGCGCACTTGCCCAACGTCCCCAGCTACCCTCCTTCCCGCATCCCCATCCTGGCTTCCCGGAAGCACCAGAACGGCACGGAGAACCCCAGTTTCCTGGTGGAAGAGGCGCCTGTCAATCGCAGACACAGCCAGAGGGGTAACGTAGCATGCGCCGCGGCGTCTGGTGCGCTTCCGTCTCGTGCATCGACGCCTCAAAAGCGAAAACGCCCAAGAGCCTTGTGGCATCTGCACACTTGCACCTTCCTCGCTCCTTTCTTATCTTAGCTTTGAGTCCCCTTTGCGGGAGATAAAGCGGAATAATAATAATAATAATAATAATAATAATAATAATAATAGCAACGTTTATTGATTAGTCCACTGACCTTATCAACATTAAAGACAAAAACAAAAAGGTACAACAAGTAGACACTAATCACTATCCTAAGACTCCCGTAATAGTGAACTAACATACTTTCAAACTTAATAATAATAATAATTGTTATTATTATTATTATTAAGTTATTATTTATTTATTTATTTATTTACTTACGACATTGATATGCCGCCCTTCTCACCCTGAAGAGGACTCAGAGCGGCTTACAAGGTATATATACATACAATATATTATATTATTAGCATAGTACAATATCAGTTTTAAATATTGCTATATTATACTATACCAATTATATTGTAATATTATTAGTAATATTACATGTAATATAAATATATAATTATAATATCATATTATTATTATTAATAGTATTATATTAAATTATTATATTAAATTATTATTAAGTTTGAATATTATTATTATTATTAATTTTGAATGTTGTTGTTATTATTATTATTATTATTATTATTATTAATGTCTAATGCAGACTCGTCCTTTTCCCATTCACACAGATAGTATTAGGAAGGCTCACTCAGGTCATAGGATTATAGAGATGGAAGGGGCTCCCAAAGGCCATCCAGTCCAACCCCTTTCTGCGAGGCAGGAAGGCATAATTACTATATCATCATCATCATCATCATCATCATCATCATCATCATCATCATCATCCTAGAGTTGGAAGGGACCCCCAAAGGCCATCCAGTCCAACCCCCTTCTTTCTCTCAGGCAGGAAAAGCACACTCTGATCCCTCCTGACAGATGGCCATTCAGCCCCTGCTTAATAATAATAATAATAATAATAATAATAATAATAATAATCTATATAAATAAAAATGTAATGTTCGTTTGTGGGATTAACATAACTCAAAAACCACTGGACGAATTGACACCAAATTTGGACACAATAGAAATATCAGGCCAACAAGTGACCATTCCTCATAAAACACCAAAAAACACAGTGGAAGAGACTTCAAAAGGCAAAAAATAAAAATTACATTACAACACATGCGCAAAATCACATATTTACACATATACACACGAAACGCATATACACAGACTGGGCTACAACAACACGTGGCAGGGGATAGCTAGTCACTCATAAAAACACTGAAAAACACAGTGGAAGTGACTTAAAAAGCAAAAAAACCCCAAAAAATTATATATATACATACGCAAACACACATATACACATATACATATACACAAATATATACACACATATACACACAAAAAACACATACACAGACTGAGCCACAACAATGTGCCAACAAGTGACCATCACTCATGAAAACACTGGAAAACACAGACTTAAGAGACTTAAAAAGCCAAAATATAAAATAAAAAATGCATTACATTACAACATATGCGCATAACCACATAAATACAAATATACACAAATATACACACACACACACACAAGACACATACACAGACTAGGCCACAGCAATGCATGGCAGGGGGTGGCTAGTAATAATAATAATAATAATAATAATAATAATAATAATAGACTCATAGAATCATCCACTC
>NC_090028.1:1157500-1197500 GCF_037176765.1 Anolis sagrei | reverse complement strand
GACAACAACAACAAAAATAAATAAATGATATAGTTATTATTAAGAATAATAATAATAACATAGTAAATAAAAAAATACATACATGATACAGACGACGACTACGATAACAATACTTTATTTATGTTGTTGTTGTTCATTCGTTCAGTCGTCTCCGACTCTTCGTGACCTCATGGACCAGCCTACGCCAGAGCTCCCTGTCGGCCGTTACCACCCCCAGCTCCCTCAAGGTCAGTCCAGTCACTTCAAGGATGCCATCCATCCATCTTGCCCTTGGTCGGCCCCTCTTCCTTTTGCCTTCCACTTTCCCCAGCATTATTGTCTTCTCTAGGCTTTCCTGTCTCCTCATGATGTGGCCAAAGTACTTCAACTTTGTCTCTAGTATCTTTCCCTCCAGTGAGCAGTCGGGCTTTATTTCCTGGAGGATGGACTGGTTGGATCTTCTCTTTATTTATAACCCACCCTATGTCAACAACCACCAAATAAATAAATAAATAAATAAAGTTTATTATTATTAGTGGTAGTATTGTTATAAATAAATGATATAAATATTATTAATAATAATAATTAATTAAGCTGTTAATAAAAATAATAATAGAATTAATTAATAAAGACATGATACGATGATAATATAAATAATCAAATAAATGGAAAGTTTCTGTTTGCACATATGATTTTTGTGTGCAAAAGAAAAATCTCAATGGGGGAAAACGTTCTCATTATCAATAATGAGAACGTTTTTGTTTGAACGTCTGATTTTTGTGTGTGCAAAAATCAAGTCTCAAAGGGGGAAAACTTCCTCATTATCTCAGCAGGAATCCCCGCACGACAATTGACCCTTTGCTTCTTGACTTAGGGTGCATCTGCACTGTGGAATTATTGCAGTTTGGCGCCACGTGAACTGTCTTAGCTCAATGATATGGAATCCCAGGGGTCGTAGTTTGGAAGAGAAGACTAGAAGCCCAAGGATCCCATAACATTGAGCCAAGAGGGTTAAAATAACATCAAACTGCATTCATTTTATGGTGTAGAATGCCACCTTGGGGACTGTTAATGGGTGTCGTAATTCCTTTGCTTTCCATGGGCCGCAGTTTGTCAGGTCGCAGCAGCTCCACCGGAAGCCAAAGCAGCGCCGTGATCAATGACCGTCTGCAAGAACTGGTGCGGCTCTTTAAGGACCGGACGGAGAAGGTCAAGGAGAGGCTCATCGACCCGGACGTCTCCTCCGATGAGGAAACCCCTGCAGCCAGTGAGTGGGTTTGCAGTCTGAAGTCCGCTTTGGGTTGCAGTCCAAAATCCAACCCGAAGCACACCAAGGATGCATTGGTTGCAGAATGCATGCATTGGCATCACTATGCTATACCTCAATACTAGTCAATGATGAGATTTGGTGAGCAGAGACTTTTCTGAGTAGAGACTCTAATTCAGACATCCTTTCAGGCCTGAAAGTGACAAACCTCTGTCCTTGCAAACTTCAAACCTGGTTTAGGTGTTGATCTGATTTAAAAGTATCATTCTCTGTTGCAGAATGGATGCACTTTGGCACCACTATGCTATGCCTCAATACTAGTCAATCATGAGATTTGGTGAGCAGAGACTTTTCTGAGCAGAGACTCTAATTCAGACATCTTTTCAGGCCTGAATGTGACAAACCTCTCTCCTTGCAGCCTTCAAACCGGGTTTAGGTGTTGATCTGGTTTAAAAGTATCATTCTCTGTTGCAGAATGGATGCACTTTGGCACCACTATGCTATGCCTCAATGCTATGAAACAATGGGATTTGGTGAGCAGAGACTTTTCTGAGCAGAGACTCTATTTCAGACATCCTTTCAGGCCTGAAAGTGACAGTCCTCTGTCCTTGCAGCCTTCAAATCTGGTTTAGGTGTTGATCCGGTTTAAAAGTATCATTCTCTGTTGCAGAATGGATGCACTTTGGCAGCACTGTGCTACAGCTCAATGCTATGCAAAAATGGGATTTGGTGAGCAGAGACTTTTCTGAGCAGAGACTCTATTTCAGACATCCTTTCAGGCTTGAAAGTGACAAACCTCTGTTCAGATCCTCATCACGTCCCTTTGGCTTCACCATTTGCATCTTCTCTCTTCCACTTCTGGCCCTGGGATCTTGCTTTCCATCAGAAGATGAATAAAGGAGAAAGTCCCAAAGGTCTGGTTTGACGATATCTTGCGTTTCCCCTCCAGCACCATTGAAAGGAAACCCACAAGAGGAAGAGAAGGAAGACACTAAGAAGGACAAAGCCTACCATGAAGTGCTCTGCTGCCAATTTAAGGCCCGCCCCTTCCTCTGCCGCATGAAAAAGATCCAATACCAGTGGCCCAGCAGCATCGACCCACTCACCAGTAAGTAACTCAGCAGAAGGAATAGTGAGCAACTCAGCAAAAGGAACTAAGTAACTCAGCAGGCAGAACATTAAGTAACAGCAGAAGTTAACTCAGCAGAAGGATCACTGAGTAACTCAGTAGGAGGAACAGTAAGTTGTGGAGAGAAATAGTGGGGTATAAATAAACATAACAACAACAACAACAACAACAATAACCCAGCAGAAGGAACAGTGAGTAACTCAGCAGAAGTAACAGTATATTGGGATATAAATAAATAAACATAATAAACATAATAATAAACATAATAAACATAAACATAAACATAATAATAATAATAATAATAATAATAATAAACAATAACAATAGCAACAATAACTCAGCAGAGGGAATAATAAATTGGGGTATAAACAACAACAACAACAATAACTCAGCATAAGGAATAGTAAATTGGGGTATAAATAACAACAACAACAACAACTCTTCAGCAGAAGTTATTGAGAATAATTTAGCAGAAGGAACGGTAAATTGGGGAATAAATAAACATAATATAATAACAGCAATAACAACAACCCAGCAGAAGGAACAGTGAGTAACTCAGTAGAAGTAACAGTATATTGAGATGTAAATAAACATAATAAACACAATAATAATAATAATAATAATAATAATAATAATAGCAACAATAACTCAGCAGAAGGAATAGCAAATTGGGGTTTAAACAACAACAACAATAACTCAGCATAAGGAATAGTAAATTGGGGTATAAATAACAACAACAATAATAACAATAACAGAAGTTATTGAGAGTAATTTAGCAGAAGGAACAGTAAATTGGGGAATAAATAAACATAATATAATAACAGCAATAATAACAACCCAGCAGAAGGAACAGCGAGTAACTCAGTAGAAGCAACAGTATATTGGGATGTAAATAAACATAATAAACACAATAATAATAATAATAATAATAATAATAATAATAGCAACAATAACTCAGCAGAAGGAATAGTTAATTGGGGTATAAACAACAACAACAACAATAACTCAGTAGAATTTATTGAGAGTAATTGAGCAGAAGGAACAGTAAGTAACTAATCAGAAGGAATAGTGAGTAACTCAGCAGAAGGAACTAAGTAACTCAGCAGGAGGAACATTAAGTAACAGCAGAAGTTAACTTAGCAGAAGGAGCAGTGAGTAACTCAGTATCAGGAACAGTAAGTTGTGGAGAGAAAAAGTGGGGTATAAATAAACATAACAACAACAACAACAACAATAACAACAACAACCCAGAAGAAGGAACAGTAAATTGGGGGATAAATAGACATAACATAATAACAGCAATAACAACAACCCAGCAGAAGGAACAGTGAGTAACTCAGCAGAATTAACAGTATATTGGGCTATAAATAAACATAAACATAAACATAAACATAATAGCAACAATAACTCAGCAGAAGGAATAGTAAATTGGGGTATAAATAATAACTACAACAATAACTCAGCAGAAGTTATTGAGAATAATTGAACAGAACTAACAGTAAGTAACTCAGCAGAAGGAATAGTGAATAACTCAGCAGAAGGAACTAAGTAACTCAGCAGGAGGAACATTAAGTAACAGCAGAAGTTAATTCAGCAGAAGGAGTAGTGAGTAACTCAGTAGCAGGAACAATAAGTTGTGGAGAGAAAAAGTGGGGTAAATAAATAAACATCATCATAATAAACATAATAATAACAACAACATTAACAAGAATAACCCAGCAGAAGGAATAGTAAATTGGGGTATAAATAAACATAATATAATAACAACAATAACAACAACCCAGCGGAAGGAACAGTGAGTAACTCAACAGAAGTGACAGTATATTGGGATGTAAATAAACATAATATAACAACAACAACAACCGAGCAGAAGGAATAGTGAGTAACTCAGCAGAAGTAACAGTATATCGGGATATAAATAAACATAATAAATTATAATTATAGCAACAATAACTCAGCAGAAGGAATAGTTAATTTGTGTATAAACAACAACAACAACTCAGAAGAAGTTACTGAGAGTAACTGAGCAGAAGGAACAGTAAGTAACTCATTAGAAGGAGCAATGAGCATCTCAGCAGGCGGAACAGTAAGTAACAACAGAAGGAATAGAGAGTAACTGAGCAAAAGGAACAGTGAGTAACTCATCAGGAGGAACCTTTTGGTTAGAATAACTAGCAACGAGAGTATTTACACCAAGGGAGTTCCCAGAAATACAAATGGCTCTTGTCTATGTATTTAATTTGAGTGCAGTTCATATGATTTGCAAATTTTGGCCCTCCCTCCAGGTGTTTTGGACTGCAACTCCCACAATTCCTAACAGCCTACCGGCTGTTAAGAATTGTGGGAGTTGCAATCCAAAACACCTGGAGGGCTGAAGATTGCTCCTGGCTGATTTAGATGCATTTAGATGATTGGCATGTGTTGGGCTGTTCCTTTTCTCCCTAGACCTGATGTACGTCTTCTGGCTCTTCCTGGTGGTCCTGGCCTGGAACTGGAACTGCTGGCTGATCCCGCTCCGCTGGGCTTTTCCCTACCAGACGGCCGGGAACGTCGGCTACTGGATGGCCGTGGACTACCTCTGCGACCTCCTCTACGTCCTGGACATGGCCCTCTTCCAGGTCCGGCTGCAGTTCGTGGAGGGAGGAGACGTCATCGTAAGTACAACCACGGAATGGGAAGGGACCCTCAGAGGACATCCAGTCCAACCCCATTCTGCCGAGGCGGGATGGGGCACAAATTAATCCTTCCCAAGAGATTGCCATCCAGAGAACGAGACTCCGCCGAAGGAGTCCCAAGGAAGTAGCAGATTCCACAGCTCTAGCCATCAAGTTCTTCCTAGAATAGAATAGAACTGTAAGACTGTAGGATCTATCTAGCAATATTAAATAACCACTCACAAGCCGGTTTTGCTTTGAAATGGATATATTGCTTGTATTTCTGCAGCAAAGAAAGACACGACTGACTTTTCCCCACCACCACTTCCTTGTATACACCTTTCCTGCCCATCTCCTCCTTCTTCTCAGTTTCCTTATTAGATTTTGTTGCTTCACAAGTTCCCATACAAGGTTTCCAGCGCCCTTTGCTGGCTTCAAAATGTCATAAAGAGGGAGTTGATTCAGTCAGGATGTCACAGAGGGAATTTGTGATGTCTTCATGCCATCAGAAATTGACTCCTGACAAGAATAGAATAATGTATTGTCGAAGGCTTTCATGGCTGGAATCACTCAGTTCTTGTGGGTTTTTTCGGGCTATATGGCCATGTTCTAGAGGCATTTCTCCTGACGTTTCGCCTGCATCTGTGGCAGGCATCCTCAGAGGTAGTGAGGTCTGTTGGAGCTGGGAAGAAAGGGGTTTATATATCTGTGGAATGACCAGGGTAAGACAAAGGGCTTTTGTAAGTTGGGCTGGGTGTGGATCTTTCAACTGACCACCTTCATTAGCATTTGAAGGCCTGGCTGAGCCTGGGGGAATCTTTTGCTGAGAGGTGTTAAGATGTGCCTCGTTGTTTCCTCTCTGTTGTTTTGCTGTTATAATTTTAGAGTTTTTTTTTAATACTGGTAGCCAGATTTTGTTCATTTCCATGGTTTCCCCCTTTCTGTTGAAATTGTCCACATGTTTGTGGATTTCAATGGCTTCTCTGTGTAGTCTGACATGGTGGTTGTTGTTGTGGTCCAGCAATTTCAACAGAAAGGAAGAGACCATGAAAATGAACACAATCTGGCTACCAGTATTAAAAAACTCTAAAATTGCAACAGCAAAAACAGCAGGGAGAAAAACAGGCAGGGACATCTAATCACCTTTCAAGAAGAGACTGCTCCAGGCACAGTCAGCCCATTGTATGCTAATCAAGGTGGTCAGTTGAAAGATTCACACCTAGCTCCAGCAGACAAGAGTCCTTTGTCTCACCCTGGTCATTCCACAGATATATAAACCCCTTTTTTCCCAGCTCCAGCAGACCTCACCTCTGAGGATGCTTGCCATAGATGCAGGCGAAACGTCAGGAGAAATGCTTCTAGAACATGGCCATATAGCCCGAAAAAACCCACAAGAACCTAGTGAGTCCAGCCATGAAAGCCTTCGACAAAATATTATGTGAATTTTGGACAATGATATGTTGCATGTTCCAGAGTAGGCAAACCAGACAATCTCACACCTAGCTCCAGCAGACAAGAGTCCTTTGTCCCACCCTGGTCATTCCGCAGATGTATAAACCCATTTTTCCTACTTCCAACAGACCTCACTACCTCTGAGGATGCTTGCCATAGATGCAGGCGAAATGTCAGGAGAAATGCTTCTAGAACATGGCCATATAGCCCGAAAAAACCCACAAGAACTGAAGAATAGAATAACTTTATTGTCATTATACATCAGATGATGAAATTAAATGCCACAATAATAATAATAATAATAATAATAATAATAATAATAATGGAATGTGTTACCTGCCTCTCTTCATGGTTCCATGTTCTTCTCTCCCAGGTGGATAAGAAGGCCATGAGAAAGAACTACCTGAAGTCACGGCGTTTCAAGGTTCGGAACATTTCCCTTCCCTTGAAATCATTATTTTTTAAATGCATGGAAATTTTAAAAAATGCATTGAACACAATGTAGCACAATGTTTGTTCCTGGGTCATTATTTCCTAATTGGCTCAATAATAATAATAATAATAATAATAATAATAATAATAATAACCCAGTGGTGCAAGGGGTTAAATCCTTGTGCTGGCAGGATTGCTGACTGAGAGGTCGGTGTTTTGAATCCAGGGAGTGAGTGAGCTCCTGTCTGTCAGCTCCAGCTTTCCATGTGGGGACATGAGAGAAGCCACCTACAGGATGGTAACACATCCGAGTGTCCCCTGGGCAACGTCCTTGCTTATGGCCAATTCTCTCACACCAGAAGCAACTTGCAGTTTCTCAAGTTGCAGGGTGAGCTCCCGTCTGTCAGCTCCAGCTCCCCATGTGGGGACATGAGAGAAGCCTCCTACAGGATGGTAACACATCCGAGCGTCCCCTGGGCAACGTCCTTGCAGACGGCCTATTCTCTCACACCAGAAGCGACTTGCAGTTTCTCAAGTTGCGGGGTGAGCTCCCGTCTGTCAGCTCCAGCTTCCCATGTGGGGACATGAGAGAAGCCTCCTACAGGATGGTAACACATCCAAGCGTCCCCTGGGCAACGTCCTTGTTTATGGACAATTCTCTCACACCAGAAGCAACTTGCAATTTCTCAAGTTGCAGGGTGAGCTCCCGTCTGTCAGCTCCAGCTCCCCATGTGGGGACATGAGAGAAGCCTCCTACAGGATGGTAACACATCCGAGTGTCCCCTGGGCAACGTCCTTGCTTATGGCCAATTCTCTCACACCAGAAGCAACTTGCAGTTTCTCAAGTTGCAGGGTGAGCTTCCGTCTGTCAGCTCCAGCTCCCCATGTGGGGACATGAGAGAAGCCTCCTACAGGATGGTAACACATCCAAGCATCCCCTGGGCAACGTCCTTGCTGATAGCCAATTCTCTCACACGAAAAGCAATTTGCAGTTTCTCAAGTTGCGGGGTGAGCTCCTATCTGTCAGCTCCAGCTTCCCATGCGGGAGCATGAGAGAAGCATGCCACAGGATGGTAACACATCTGGACAACTTCCACTGGGCAACATCCTTGCAGACAGCCAATTCTCTCACACCAGGAGTGATCTGCAGTTTCTCAAGTCACGCCTGACACAATAAATAACAACAACAACAACAACAATGCTACACTTTATTTATATTCCACTTAATCTCCCTGGAGGGACTCAGAGTGGATTACAGTTTTACATATATAAGGGAACTATTCAGTCCCTTGTACACAATGAACAACAGCAACATACAATACACAGACAGAGACAAAGGCTTTCTCCTTTTTTCCATCTCCGGCGTCTGGAGGCGATGCTCAACTCTGGCCATAGGGAGGTGCTCTTGTTCCATTTTTCCATGCCGAAGAGCCTGTTGTCCATAGACTTCTCCGATCGTGTTGTCGGCATTTCTGCACGGGATGCCCTTTTACCTTTCCCCCCTGAGGTGGTACCTATTGATCTACTCACATTACTGTTTTCAAACTGCTAGGTAGACAGAAGCTAGGGCTAACAGCTGAGAGCTCACCCTGATTCACAGCTTTGAATTGCATCCTGCAGCACATTTTGTGATAGTTTTTTCAATGGGCCGTACCCTTTTGGCAGCTGAATACTATTTGGATCATGCTTTCTGTACGTTGTGAGCTGCGAGTGCTTTTGGCTTGTCGTTGTTTCTGTTTTGTAAGCGAGAGACCCCCATCTTTGGGAGGAAAGGCAACGAGGGGGTGAGTGATGACCCTGGCTGATTTTGCAGATGGACGTGCTCTGCCTCCTTCCCCTGGATGTCTTCTACTTCAAAGTCGGAGTAAATGCCCTCCTGCGTTTGCCCAGGTGCTTAAAGGTACGTCAAGGAGGAAGGACATCCCATCTGCTCGTCCCACGAACCAAGTCTCCGTGATCCTAGTCCCGTGTGTTTGTTTTGAAGGCGAGTGTGAAGGAGCCCGCATATTCCTGCTACTAATTGTAAAGGCTTGGCCACTAATTTGTAATGATGCCACCAAATTGTAAGGATGTATAAATATAACTACTACCAATATGTAGAGAGTTAGTAAAAGGAGCCACCCCTTTGTGAGGGCTTATTATATTGAAGACACAACCAATAGCTTGTAGGGCTGGGCGGTTTCGTTTCGTTAATTCGTAATTCGTTAATAATTCGTTAATTTTTTCAATTACAAAACGATAAAGCAATTTTTAAAAAAACGAATTTTTAAATAGTTTTGTAAATGCTTCGTATTTCGTTATTGTATTCGTTTCGTTATTGTTCTGAGGTCGTTTCGTTATTATTTCCGCATGTCTGGGGCAAGTTTTTTGTTTAATTAGTGAAAAAAAATTATAATATCACACCAACAGTCAAGAACAGAGGGAGAGGGAAGCTTCAGAAGTTTTTGGAGGTTTTTTAGCGTATTTCGCGGTCGCCTCTGCCATTAACGAATCGATTCGTTATTGTTTCGGAAATCGATTCGTTAATGTTTTGTAATTTTTTTCACATTTACGAAATTTCGTAAATATCGAACTTTTTTAAGGGAAAATTTTGTAATTATTTTAAATATCGAAACAAAAAAAACCCCCAAATACAAATCGATTTTAGAAACAAATTTTTCCGTTGTTACCCAGGCCTAATAGCTTGTAATGTTGCTTTGGTCTTTCTTCAATATGTAGTGTAACTTGACTTGGAAAAGAATGGTAACATAGGCTTGACTTTAAAAAGAAACTGTAACAAGTTTATTGAGGTACAGAAGCTTGATAGTTTCAAAGTTTCTTTTCTCTTAGAGGTTACTGCTACCAATATGCAGAGAGTTAGTAAAAGGAGCCACCTCTTTGTGAGGGCTTATTATATGGATGACACAACCAATAGCTTGTATAGAATCATAGACTCAAAGAGTTGGAAGAGACCTCCTGGGTCTTCATCCAGTCCAACCCCATTCTGCCAAGAAGCAGGAATATTGCATTCAAAGCACTCCTGACAGATGGCCATCCAGCCTCTGTTTAAAAGCTTCCAAAGAAGGAGCCTCCACCACGCTCCGGGGCAGAGAGTTCCACTGCTGAACGGCTCTCACAGTCAGGAAGTTCTTCCTCATGTTCAGATGGAATCTCCTCTCTTGTAGTGTGAAGCCATTCTTCCATTGCGTCCAGGGAAACAGAGAACAAGCTTGCTCCCTCCTCCCTGTGGCTTCCTCTCACATATTTATACATGGGAAGATGACTTTCTTTTTGTGTGAAGACCGAGGCAAAGAAGGCATTAAGTCATTCTGCCTTTTCCCTATCATCCCCTGTCAGCATTGCCCCATCTTCTCCTCGAAGAGGCCCTATCGCCTCCTTGTTTTTCCTTTTTCTACTGACATAAGAAAAGAATCCCTTTTTATTGTTTTTAATGTCCCTGGCAAGCCTGAGCTCGTTTTGTGCTTTAGCCTCGTGGACCTTTTCCCTACAGGTGTTGGCTATTTGTTTGAATTCTTCTTTGGTGATTTCTCCCTTTTTCCACTTCTTGTGCATGTCTCTTTTGTGTTTAAGCACAGTTAGAAGTTCTCTGGACATCCATTCTGGCTTCTTTGCACTTGTCCTATTTTTTTCTCTTTGTTGGCACAGTTTGCAATTGCGCCTTGAGTATTTCACTCTTGAGAAATTCCCATCCATCCGTAACTCCCTTGTCTTTTAGTATCTGTGTCCACGAAATGCTGCTCAGTGTTTCCTTCATTTTTCGGAAATCGGCTCTCCTAAAGTCCAAAATGCGGGTTTGACTTGTCTTAGTTTCGGCCTTCCTTTGTACCTCAAATTGCAGGAGCACATGGTCACTTGCCCTAAGGATCCGACTAATTCAACCTCATCGATCAGGTCCTCTGCATTTGTTAGGATGAGATCAAGAGTAGCCAACCTCTTGTAATGTTGCTTTCGTCTTTCTTCAATATGTAGCATGACTTGGAAAGGAATGGTAACATAGGCTTGACTTTAAAAAGAGACTGTAACAAGTTTATTGAGGTACAGAAGCTTGATGGTTTCAAAGTTTCCTTTCTCTTAGAGGTACAGATCTTCAATGGTTACATTCATAACAGTTCTTAAATAACTCTTAGGACAATGGTTCTCAACCTGGGGGTCGCGACCCCCCGAGGGGTCGCCTGGCCATTTCAGAGGGGTCGCGAGGTTGCCTCCTTTGGCTCCACTCCCTCTGATTCCCGAAAGTGGCCAGACCCTGGAACCACCCTCTTCTCGCCCCCTTCAAGGCCTCCGCTGCTGGTGGAAGCCTCGAAAAGGGCGAGAGGAGTGTGGGGCAGCAGGAGCAGCGAGGCTTGCACTCGCTCTTCTCCTCTGGGCACTTCCTCCTCCTCCTCTCCGTTTGGGGACCTCCAAATGGAGAGGAGGAGGGTGAAGACCCTGGAAGAGAAGGAGGACAAGCCTCGCCACTCCTCTCCCCTTCCCTTCCTTTAAATTCTATTCCATTGCTTTCCTTCCCTTTCCTTCTTTCCTTCGCTTCTTCTCCTCCATCGCTCCTTTCCTTTTTGCTTCTTTCCTTCCTCTCTCATCCTTCCCCCTTTCTCCTTCCCTTCTTTCACTCCCTCCTTTCACATTCCCTTTCTCTTCTCTTCCTTCCTCCTTCCTTTCCCGTCCTCCTTCCTTCTCTTCTTCTTCACTACCTCTTTTCTCTTCCTTTGCGTTCCCTTCCTTTCCCTTCCCTTCCAATTCCTTCCATTCTTCCTCCCCCCTTTCTCTTCCTGACATGTTGGTATCCTTTCACCTGCATTTCTCTCTTTCCTTCAGTACCTGGCCTTCTTTGAGTTCAACAACCGGCTGGAGGCCATTCTGAGGAAGGCCTATGTCTACAGGTGAGCCCGGTCCCCTTCCTTTCTCCTGCTTTCCCTGACTCAAGTGCTGCTCTTCCCAGGCAGATTGTCCTCCTGACCCTTCCTCTTTTCTTTCTTGCTTCTTTCCCTTCCCCTTCCTTATTTTTCCCCCTTACCTCCTTTCCTTCTTACACTCCCTCTTTTCCCTTCCCTTCCTTTCTCTCATGCTTCCTCTCTTCTTCTCCTTCTCCTTCTCCTTCTCCTTCTCCTTCTCATTCTCCTTTCTTCTTCCCCTGCTCCTCCTGCCTGCCTTTTCTTCTTCCTTCTCTCTATCCCTCCTTTCCTTTCTATTTTGCTTTGTTCCCTACCCTTCTGTTCACTTCCTTTCCCTTTCTGTGTCTTCTCTTCCTATCGTCCTTCCTTCCTTCATTCACTCCCTTTCTCCACTCCACTCCCCTTCCCTTCCCTTCCTTTCCTTTCCCTTCTGTTCTTTTTTTCCTTCTCTTTCATCTCAACCATTCCAATTCCTTCCTTCTTTCCTTTCCTCCTTCCTTTCCTCCATCCATCCATCCGTCCTTTCCTTTGTTTTGCTTCATTCTCTTCCCTTCCTTTCCCTTCCCTTTCCATCTCTTCTCTTCCTGTCGCCCTTACCTTCTTCCTTCTTTCTTTTTGTATTTCCTCCCCTCCCTTCTTTTCCATTATTTTACTCCTCTCTCCTTCCTTCCCTTTCTTTTCCATTCTTTTCCTTCCCTCTCTTCCTCTGCCTTCCTTCCTTCCTACCTACCTACCTTCCTTCCCTTCTCTTCTTCCCTTCTCTTTTCCTTCTTTTCTGTTCTGTTCCATTATTTTCCTTCCCTCTCTTCTCCTTCCTTCCTTCCTTCCTTCCTTCCTTCTTTCCTTCCCTTTCTTTTCCATTCTTTTCCTTCCCTCTCTTCCTCTGCCTTCCTTCTTTCCTACCTACCTACCTACCTTCCCTTCTCTTCTTCCCTTCGCTTTTCCTTCTTTTCCGTTCTGTTCCATTATTTTCCTTCCCTCTCTTCTCTTTCCTTCCCTTCCTTCCCTCCTTCCCTTCCTCCTCCCCTCCCTCCCCTCCATCCCTCCTTTCCTTTCCATTTCGGCTCCTTTCCCTTTCCTTCCTGTCCTCCTTTCCTCCTTCCTTCCTTCCTTCCTTCCTCCTTCCTTCCCCTCTGCAGAGTGATCCGCATCACGGCCTACCTGCTCTTCAGCCTCCACCTGAACTGCTGCCTCTACTACTGGGCTTCCTCCTGGCAGGGCTTGGGCTCCACCTCCTGGGTCTATGACGGAGAAGGAAACAGGTGTGCTTGGGGGCAGGTGGGGGACCACTTGTGACCTCCCTCCAGGGGTTTTGGACTTCAACTCCCACAATTCCTAACAGCCGATAGGCTGTTAGGAATTGTGGGAGTTGTAGTCCAAAACCCCTGGAGGGCTGAAGTGTTGGGTTTCAGGGCACAGGTGAGGCTGCTCACCTGTGCGTTGCCTTCCCAAAGCTACATCCGCTGCTATTACTGGGCCGTCAAGACCTTGATCACCATTGGGGGGCTGCCGGACCCCAGCAACGTCTTTGAGATCGCCTTCCAGATGCTCAACTACTTCACCGGCGTCTTTGCCTTCTCCGTCATGATTGGACAGGTAATCTATAGGATTCTATAGTGCCATTTCTCTATGGGGTTGGATGGCCATCTGTTGGGAGGGATTGGATTGTGCCTCCCTGCATGGCACATAGGGATCGGACTAGATGGCCTTTAGGGTCCCCTCCGAATCCTATCCTTTGGAGAGGAAGTCATGACTCAAAGAGGCTCCCCTCTTGCTTCCGTACAGATGAGGGACGTGGTCGGCGCGGCCACCGCCGGACAGACCTACTACCGGACCTGCATGGACAACACGGTCCAATACATGGCTTTCTACAACATCCCGCGTTCCGTCCAGAACCGGGTCAAGACCTGGTACGAATACACTTGGCACTCGCAAGGCATGCTGGGTAAGACGTTCGGAGGACTGCTAGAAATAAAGTTAATAATTATCTATCTATCTATACATATAATAAAAGTGAATATATGTATGTGTGTTTGTGGCTGGAGTGTCCACTTACACAGACAGGGTCCCACCTCCACAAACAGATATATCTCCCACTACTTAGGAAACACCAGTGGCCCTCCCTCCACTTGCAATGCAGGTTAGAATGAGCACCACATCCCAGTGTTCCTTTCTCTCTCCACTGGTGTGGAATTTGCATGGCCCCGCCCACTGCCTCTCCCTTAACCTTTCCCTATTCTTTTCTATGGCTCACGGTAAACAGAGGGATTGATCCACAACTGGGGAGAATTCACCATGATTTATAGATCTTTTAGGACCTGGGATGTATAGTTCACCTGCAATCAAAGAGCTGCACTCTGAACTCCACCAACGATGGAACTTAAATATTTAATATTTCTTAATCCCGGATTATTATTATTTTTTGGTTGCTTGATATTTCTTTGATATCTTTGTCTGTCCTGTTCCAATGTTGCACAAATCCTATATAATGTCCTACATATTTAATATCAAAATCTGAAATATCAATTAATTAATTAATTAAGTAGTTTGATAGCACTTTAATTGCCATGGCTTAATGCTATGGCGTCCTGGGAGTTGTAGTTTGGGGAGGCAGAGAGCACTCCTTGGTGGAGAATAATAATAATAATAATAATAATAATAATAATAATTAGGCTACCTGGCTTGGATCTGGCACGCATAATTAAAAAATACATCACACAGTCCTAGACGCTTGGGAAGTGTTCAACTTGTGATTTTGTGATATGAAATCCAGCATATAGATATCATTTGCTGTGACATATTGTGCTTTTGTGTCAGTAAAATAATAATAACAACAACAACAACAATAATAATACACAATGTGAGGATTGGCACAAGCCAGTCAAGGTGGTCCCAGTGGTGATCGGCACACTGGGTGCAGTGCCTAAAGACACAAGCAGTTTGAAAACAATGTGAATAGATTAAAATACACAAACAAAAGTTAGGCATAAAGTGGAAGTCGAAAGTCTTCTTTGGGAGAAGACCTTGCAGAACTACAACTCCCAGGATGCCATAACATTGAGCCACAGCAATCCATCTTTTTGGGAAATGAGATTGTGATGATCTGCTTTGCGACAGATGAATCGGAGCTGCTGATGCAATTGCCGGAGAAGATGCGGCTGGATATCGCCATTGACGTGAATTACGATATTGTCAGCAAAGTGCCGCTCTTCCAGGTATTATTATTATTATTATTATTATTATTATTATTAACCTGCGTTTTCCCTCGGCTTTGGGCATCCATTCCGGATTTTAGTCCGAACTTTGGAGGAGTTCTCCACGTGCCTGGAACCCCATCCTTCCAACAGCTTTAAAGTTCGGATTGCAATATGGCATCTGTTGATGGTGCTTTGGTTGTGTTCTCCATGGCCTTCTGCTTGTCTTCCCTTCAGGGTTGTGACCGGCAGATGATCTTCGACATGCTCAAGAGGCTCCGCTCCGTGGTGTACCTGCCCAACGATTACGTCTGCAAAAAGGTGATCCAGGGATGCGCAAGAAGGGATGGCCGCAGGGAGGATGATGAGGATGATGACTAGGATTCTGCCCATAGATCCCCTGCATTCCCCCAGTGTCGAAGCTTCCTTTGTCTTCCCTTTTCTCTTTCTCCCCTCCATCCCCTCTTTTCCCCTTCTTTTTCTTCCCTTCTTTCTTTTCCTTCCCTCATTCCTTTCCTCCTTTTTCTGTCTTCTCCACTCCTTCCTTCCCACTCCTTTATTTTTTTCTTCCGATCCCTCTTTTTTCCCTTCCTTTCTCTTCCCTTCTCTACTTCCCTTCCCTCCTTCCTTTTCTCCTTTCTTTTCCCTTCTTTCCTTCCCAGATTCCTTTCCCTCATCTTTCTTCCTTCCCTCCTTTTTCTTTCTTCCCCATCCCACCCTTCCTACTCCTTCCCCCTTATTTCCCCTTCTTTCTTTCTTTTCATCTTTCCTTCTTTCCTTCCTTCCTTCCTTCCTTCCTTCTTCCTTCCTTCCTATTCCTTTCTTTCATTTCCTTCTCATTCATTTTCTCCATCCTCTTCCCTTTTTCCTTTCCTTTCCTTCCCTCGTTTCTTCATTCCTTTGTCTTTCTTCCTTCCCTCCTTTTTATTTCTTCCCCCATCCTGCCCTTCCTACTCCTTTCCTCTCTCTCTCTCTTTCTTTTCTTTTCTTTTCTTTTCTTCCTTCCTTCCTTCCTTCCCTCCCTCCCTACTTTCTTCCCTTCTTTTCTCTTCCTTCCCTCCTTTTTCCTTTCCCCATCCCTCCCTCCTTTCCTTTTCCCCGTCCCTTTCTCTTCTGTTCATTCTTTCCCTTCCTCCCCTCATTCTTTTCTCCCTTTCTCTTCCTTACCTCCTTCCCTCCTTTCCCCCCTCCTTCCCTTCTTCATTCCCTTCTTCTTTCTTTCCCTTCTTTCTTTCTCTCTTTCCTTTCTTCATTTCCTTCCTCCATTTCCCTTCCTTTCTTTTTTCCTTCTTTCTCTTTCTTTCTTTCCTTCCCTTACTCCTTTCCTATTTCTTTTCTCTTCCTTCCCTCCTTTTTTCCTTTCCTCATTCCTCCCTCCTTACTCTTTTTCTTCCTTTCTCTCCCTTACTTCCTTCCCTCCTTTTCTCCCTCCTTCCCTTCTTAATTCCCTTCTTCTTTCCTTTCTTTCCCTTTTCTTTCTCTCTTCCCTTCCTTCCTTCCTTCCTTCCTTCCTCTCTTCCTCCAGTAGTGACAACTAATGAGACCCACTCCAACTCCCATTTTCTGCCTTCCTTCCAGGGGGAAATTGGCCGAGAGATGTACATCATCCAAGTTGGGCAAGTCATGGTTTTGGGTGGTCCGGACGGCAAGACGGTTCTGGTGACACTCAAAGCGGGTTCCGTGTTTGGAGAGATCAGGTCAGGTTGATATGTGATCTATGTGTTTGTTGCATTGGTATGACGCCTTCCTTCCAGACTGGGGTCGGGAACAATTCAGAGTATTCCCAGTTACGTTCTCAAAGCAGATGCAACAATTACCTTTCGAGCAATGGCTTCCATTCCCGTTGACCGTCCTGTTGTGAGTACCAATTTTGGGGGAAAGTCGGGATGGTGGAACGATGTCCAGGGTGGGAGAAAGAACTCTTGTCTGTTGGAGGCAGGTGGGAATGTTGCAATTGTCCAGCTTGGTTAGCATTCAATGGCCTTGCAGCTTCAAAGCCTGCCTGCTTCCTGCCTGGGGGAATGGAAAGAAAGGATGACATTTATAACCCAGGGCCACATCCGGACCGCGGGCCATAGTTGTGTGCATTCTTATGGCTCGATCCCTGTGTTGCTCTTCCCATGTAGTTTGCTGGCCGTGGGAGGCGGCAACCGGCGCACCGCCAACGTCGTGGCGTATGGATTCGCTAATCTCTTCATTCTGGACAAGAAAGACCTGAACGAGATCCTGGTCCATTACCCGGA
This sequence comes from Anolis sagrei, assembly GCF_037176765.1. NCBI lineage: Eukaryota > Metazoa > Chordata > Lepidosauria > Squamata > Anolidae > Anolis > Anolis sagrei. The sequence goes on along the minus strand of NC_090028.1, from coordinate 1,180,261 downwards.
GTCGCAGAAGCTGCTCCGGAAGAAGGCCAGGTGGGTCCTTGGGGCATTGGGGGCCCATTGGAAGGCTAGAGATCCCCACATCCTGTGCGCAACAAAGGGTTTCACTGCACAGTTCCCCTGGGTTCCAGGAGTGCCATGTGTAGTGAATCTTACCCAGTAGGCTGGAAAAGAAGCCTGGATAACAGTATGGCAAACCTCCATTTTGAGAGTGTAAGCCAGGGAAGCAGCCATCTTGAGTGAGGATAGCTAGAAGATGGGAGGAGTTTGAGGTCTCCTGGGATTGGCTAGAGCAAGTGGGAGGAGCCAAGTCTTAGGAGGGAAAATATTTCAGCTTCTGTGGAGTTGAGAACTGGGAGCTGGTGGGAGAAGAAGTGTTTCTGAAACTGGGTTTTCAGGGAGCGAGCGTCTGTGTCAGACAGGGCTGATTAGCTGACAGGAGAAAGGTCAGACAGCAATTAGATTTTGGAGGTTTTTTAGCGTATTTTGCGGTCGCGTCCGCCATTAACGAATCGATTCGTTATTATTTCGGAAATCGATTCGTTAATTTTTTACCATTTACGAAATTTCGTAAATATCAAACTTTTTAAAAGGAAAATTTTGTAATTATTTTAAATATCAAAACAAAAAAACCCCCCAAATACAAATCGATTTTAGAAACAAATTTTTCCGTTGTTACCCAGGCCTAATATCTATTAGACCAGGTTGATCCAGATCGTTATTTTCGTTATTCCTTTTTTATTCGTTATTTTTTTATAATTAGAAGCGATTTTGAGGCTTTCTGAGAACCCGGAAGTGTTTTTGCAATAACGAAGCCACACCCCCATCTTCCTTACGACGTCCACCAGTGAATCGTAAATGCTGGGGGCGTGGCCTTTAGGAACAGGCCTCCAAGGTCTCCCTTGGACAGCTGGCCAGGGAGGAGAAGAAAGGTGACGGATTTACAAACCAACCCTTTTAAAATCCATCACCTTTCTTCTCCTCCCTGGCCAGCGGTCCAAGGGAGAGGTGGGCGTGGCCAATCACAGGGCTCCTTGCTTGGAGGTGGCTGGGGGCGAGGCCTACGAGGATCCCTGTGCTTGGCCACGCCCACCTCTCCCTTCTGCCGCAAGGGATGGAAGGGAAACTGTGAAATATTAATGGTTCTGGAGAGAGGGAAGGGCACCTTCCATTAACGAAACAAACGAAACGATTCGTAATTAATGAAATTTAGGAAATTTCGAAATTTTAAAATCATAAATTTCGGAAGGCCTCTGAAATTCGAAATGCTGGCGCCCCCTAGAAACAAAGCGAGTTTAGAACCAATTTTTTTCTGGGAAGAGTTAGCTGATAACTTAGGATAGGTTAGTCAGAAACTCATTAGTATTTCTCTGAAGTAGAGTGAGGGGTTTTTGTTATTAGCAGCCAGATCTGTTTGATGAGCTCTGACAGTAACTAAGTGAAGACACTCATTCTAGCAATCATCAAGTTGTGGAACTTTTGTAACAAGTAAAGCGTTTTGTGCCTCTCAGAAGTACTTAGTTGTCTGTTTTTATAAGTAAACATTTTTCTATTCAACTTTCAAAAAAGGTCTCAGGGGGAGGGTTTTTGAGGAAAGAGTGAATCTTTGGGGGGAGAACCATCCTGCCCAGACGTATTATCAATAAGCCTCCAGACTCGTGTCACTGGTTGTGATATTTTCTTTCTTACTGGTGTCCAGTGGTGTGATGTTACATATATCCCTTTACACTATGGCTTTTCCCTGCGTGTGTTTGCACTCCAGGCGGATGCTGAAGAGCCAGCGCAAGGCCAAGGAGGAGAAGGGCCCCGCGGTCATCATCCCGCCCAGGGCCCGGGCCGGGACCCCCAAGCTCTTCCAAGCGGCTCTGGCGGCGGCCGGGCGGGCAGGTGGCCATGGGAAGCTGGCCCACCTCCGATGGAGGGTCAAGGAGCTGAAGGCCATGCAGGTGGGCAGCGGGACCAAGGGGGACACGTGTTGAGAGGGAGAAGACAACAATTAGACCACCCCAAATCCTCCCTTCCTCCTCCTCCTTCCTCCTCCTACTCTCATTTCTCCCATCTTCCTCCTCCTTCTCTTCTTCTTCATCTTCCTCTTGTTCCTCTATCTCTTCTCCTCCTCTTCTCTCTTCTTCCTCTTCTTTTCTTCTTCTTTGTCTAGTTCTCCCTTCTTCCTCTTCTTCTCTTCCATTCGCCTCTTCCTTCTTCTTCTTCTTCTTCCTCCTCCTCCTCTCCTCTCTTCTCCTCCTCCTCCTCCTCCTCCTTTTCTTTGTCTTCTTCTTTCTTCCTCTTCTTCTTTTCCCTCCTCTTCTTTCTCTTCATGTTCTTCCTCTTCCCCCTTTTCTTCTCTCTTCTTCTTCTTCTTTTCCTTTTCTTTGTCTTCTTCTTCCTTCTCTCTCCTCTCCTCTTCCCTCTCTTCTTCTTCTTCTACTACTTCTTGTTCCTATACCTCTCCTCCTCCTCCTCTTCTCTCTTCTTCCTCTTCATCTTTTTCTTTTCTTTGTCTTCTTCTTTCCTCTTCCTTCTCTTCATGTTCTTCTTCCTTCTCTTCTTCGTCTTCTCTCGTCTTCTTCCTCTTCCTCTTGTTACTCTACATCTTCTCCTCCTCCTCTTCTCTCTTCTTCTTCTTCCTCTTCTTCTAATCTCTCCTCTTCCTCCTTCCTCTTCACGTTCTTCTACCACTTCTTTTTTATCATCTTCTTGCTCTTCTTCCCCCTCCCCTTTCCCCCTTTTCCTCTTGTAATTATGGTATAATTACAATATTACTGTTGTTTTTATAGTATTGTTATGATATTATTATTGTTATGGTATAATTACAATATAATTATAGTTATTATTTTGGAATTATTCTTATGGAATAATTGCAATATTGTTGTTGTTCGTATGGTATTATTATTATTATTACTGTCATTATAAGGCTGCCTATTATTATTATTATTATTGTATTATTATTATTATTATTATTATTATTATTAGGCTTCCAATTATTATTATTATTATTGTATTATTATCATTATTATTAATACTAGGCTGCCAATTATTATTGTTATGGTATAATTACAATATAATTATAGTTATTATTTTGGTATTATTCTTATTATGGTATAATTGCAATATTGTTGTTGTTCTTATGGTATTATTATGGTGGTGGTATTATTATTATGGTATTATTATTATTATTATTAGGCTGCCAATTATTATTATTATTATTATTGTATTATTATTGTTAGTACTAATACTAGGCTGCCTATTATTATTGCTATGGCATAGTTACAATATAATTATAATTATTTTTTTGGAATTATTCTTATGGTATAATTGCAGTATTGTTGTTGTTCTTATGGTATTATTATGGTGGTGGTATTATTATTATTATTATGGTATTATTATTCTTATTATTATGCTTCCAATTATTATTATTATTTTATTATAATCATTATTACTAATACTAGGCTGCCAATTATTATATGATATAATTGAAATATAAGTATAGTTATTATTTTGTAATTATTCTTATGGTATAAATTCAGTATTGTTCTTATGGTATTATTATGGTGGTGGTATTATTATTATTATTATTAGGCTTCCAATTATTATTATTATTATGGCATAATTACAATATAATTATAATTATTGTTTTGGAATTATTCTTATTATGGTATAATTGCAATATTAGTGTTGTTCTTATGGTAATATTATGGTGGTAGTATTATTATTATGGTATTATTATTATTATTATTATTATTATTATTGCTAGGCTGCCAGTGTCACTCCAGTTCCACCCAAATCTCCATTCAGCCCCATTTCACCAACTGGATCATGGAAATCGGATGACCACAGGGCCAAGGTGGTCACTTCTGAGTCTTCAGGCCATTTCGTCCAGGTTTGCGTGAGTCCAGCTCCAAAAGAAGAGGACCAGCTTCTCTCCGTTGAGGTTGTAGATGAGAAGGAAACTAAATAGGAGAGAAATACAGCTTGCAAGACTTGTAGTTGATCAGATGGTTGCCGTATGAATCCACTCCGGGTTGTAGTCCGAACTTTAACACTTTCCAAGGGACTGAATCTCTGTAGAGAAGCTTTGAAGTCTGGACTAGAACTCAGAGCGGATTTAACAGCATCTAGGAGAACAACAAAGCCCAAGGATGGCATTGGATCGAGCAAGAATTGGTCGAGTTTCCATTGGAAGAAATGAGTATTAATGAATGTCTCTGTTGGGGTTCAGCCCGCGTGTGAATCTGAACCTGATTCTCTGATTGCTTAACCTGAACCTGATTCTCTGATTGTATGTCCTGATGTTACTGAACATGTATTTTTCCCTGATGGTAATGAAAGTGTTGATACTGGGGTCAGTGGCTTGGAAAGTGAAACTACACATTCTGATGAAAATGTTGCAGAGCCAAGCGGTGATAGCTCTCCAGAGGAGTTAGAACCTGGCTTCCTTAATGAGGATAGAAAAAGACAGATTTGGAAAAACAGGGGTGAATCACAGAGTCTGCGAAGGTCAAGCAGGTTAAGGGAAAAGGAAACACAGGCTTCAAAGCCTGGAGGTGTGTCACGAAAGAGTTTCTTCAGTTTTAAGTGCCTCTCGCTGGGTTGTCTCGTTAGATCAGGCATACTGTTACAACCCAGAGCAGAAAACGAGACCATAAGATAACAATCCACCACACTTGACTGTGGGAAAAAACAATCCCTTTTTATTGATGAAAAATGGTTACAAAATAGAAGAAAATGCAAAGTCAAAAAGCCACAGTAAAATTCAGCAGTCAAGAATATCCATGAACTAGATCCAAAATCCAAAAGCAACACTGTAAAAACCTGGAACCTGTTAGCAATCCAACTCTTTTGTGACACACCTCCAGGCTTTGAAGCCTGTGCTTCCTTATCCCTTAATCTGCTTGACCTTCGCAGACTCTGCGATTCACTCCTGTTTTTCCAAATCTGTCCTTTTCTATCCTCATTAAGGAAGCCAGGTGTTAGCTCTTCTGGAGAGCTATCACCGCTTGGCTCTGCAACATTCTCATCAGAATGTGTAGTTTCACTTTCCAAGCCACTGACCTCAGTATCAACACTTTCATTACCATCAGGGAAAAATACATGGTCAGTAACATCAGGACATACAATCAGAGAATCAGGTTCAGGTTGACACGCAGGCTGAACTCCAAAAGTCTCAACTGGACTTTACTAGTTTGATAGCACTTTAACTGCCCTGGCTCAATGCTATGGAGTCCTGGGAGTTGTAGTTTGGGGAGGCAGGCAGCACTCCTTGGCAGAGAATAATAATAATAATAATAATAATAATAATAATAATAATATATTTATCATTATTATTTAGTTTCTTCCTTGCCTCTCCACAAAACACACATTAACATACACAAACAAAAGTTAGGCATAAAGTGGAAGTCGAAAGTCTTATTTGGGAGAAGACCTTGCAAAACTACAACTCTCAGGATGCCGTAGCATTGAACCACAGCAATCCATCCTTTTGGGAAAAGCAAATGAGATTGTGATGATCTGCTTTGCTGTCAGGGGAAAACCAACCTTTACCTACAATATTAATGTTGTTGTTGTTGTTGGGTTGCCAACGCACTTTGTTTCCAGCCAAGTCTCCATTTTCCCTAAAGGTCCCATCAAGCATAGATTAGGAACCGCTGCCTTATAGTTCACCAAAGAGTCAACAGATAGAGTAAGAGTATTGTTGCTCAGTCTTGCAATGTTGCCATGCATTTTGGTGCATTTCGGACGTCCCTGATATCCTCCGCTGCCTTTTTGTTCTGTCCGTAGTGAAAAAAAAAAAAAAGAGCAACTTTTGAGAGAATGGGAAAAAGATTTTGGAAAAGACCAAAATCTGGTTGCAGAATGGCAAAATATGGTGAAATAGAGCATCACAATCCCTGGTATCTGTATGTTTGCGTTATCTCATTAATCCACTGTTATTTGCCCTAATAAAACAGCACTATTTCTGCACTTTGAAGTCTTTGCCTATTTCTTCCAGGAGGTTAACAGGGAGGGCTTTATGGGTTGCTATATTTTCCAAAATACGCGAAAGGGCATTTCTGTTGTCCCAGAGTTATCTTTGGGCAAATTCCTGTTCCTCATTGGTCCTATTGAAATGACAGGGAGAAAGTTTGAGGAAAAGAGACAAAAGAGAGTCCCTGAGGTCTGTAAAAGCATGGTTTATTTTCAACCGGATATGGACCCTGCTGGTATTCCAGGAAACAGGTGATGAACAAAGGAATTGCCTTGGTTTATATACCCTTTATAACAATATGCATACATCATACAAGCATCATAATGTGCATCACAAAATTCCACTTTTACATTGTCTTCAATAGCATATTTTAACTTCAACACCTTGAATCTTCCATTAAGCACCTTTATCTAAAGAGCTGCTATTAGTGGGCCATCCCATACCTCATAGCGCCACAGTATCTATACCAGTGATGGGCAACCTTTTGAGCTTGGTGTGTCAAAATTTGCCAAAAACCTGAGCATAACTTGGGTGGGGTGTCAACTTTGAGACCCCCCCCCCCCATAATTTTGCAATATTTATAGTTTAAATAAGAAAGATATATATTCCTTGCTGAGTTATGGAGTGAACAATGCTCAAAGGTGCAGATGTTAAATTTGTAGAGCCTTTTACAAATTTAAGGATGGAGTTAGATTGGCTCTTAGAAGGTGTACTTCTCTGTATGTGGCCGCACGTGGCCGCATGTCATCAAAAATAGCCATGCGTATCAGTGCTGACACACATGTCATAGGTTCACCATCACGGATCTCCCTCATAGATATAATGTCTGCCTCAGGGGAGTGTGCTTGCTCCATCCATGTTCAACATCTACACAAATGACCAGCCACTGCCAGAAGGGACAGAGAGTTTCATCTATGCTGACGATCGTGCCATCACCACCCAAGCAGATGTTTGAAATGGTTGAACAGAAGCTCTAGGTGCTCTTATTTGTTGTGGATTCCTCATTGTCAGAAGAGGAAGGGGAGCAGGGAGGTGCTCAGGTCTTGGAGGGAGAGGAAGAAGAATCCCACAATGAGGCTTTGCAGGTGCCTACTTTTTTAGAAAGACGGAGGGAGTCAGAGAACAGGCGGCGGTCAGCTTGATTAGCTGCTAAAAGATTAATGAGCTAATTGGGTGACGCCCTAAGCCCTCCTGCATGGGGTATAAATCAGAAGCAGGAGAACTTAGCTTTTCGCTGCTAACAACAACTCTGTTACTGCTGGAACCTGCTTTGTGTTAAGGATTTTGTGATCTGTGCCTTATTGTCTGCCGATTTTGCTGGGACTTTTGCAAAATACTTTCATTGGTGTCCGTAGTAGACTTCCTTGTTTTCTTTTTCAATTGCATTTGCTTATTTTGTTTCTGGAGTAAACCATTTTTCTTTTACTTTCAATTTTGTATTGAGGCTGTTTTTAAGAACACTATTACAGGTAAAACCAGCTGATCCCTAATCCATCTAAAACACAGACATGTGCCTTTCACCGTAAGAATAGACAAGCGTCTCGAGCTCTGAGGATTATTACCTGGGAAGCAATCCCACTGGAACATTGCAGCGCACCCAAGTACCTGGGAGGAGTCACTCTGGACCATGCCCTGACCTACAAGAAGCACTGCCTGAATATCAAGCAAAAAGTGGGTGCTAGAAACAATATCATACGAAAGTTAACTGGCACAACCTGGAGATCAAAACCAGACACAGTTACGGCATCTGACCTTGCGCTATGCTACTCTGCTGCTGAGTATGCATGCCCAGTGTGGAACACATCTCACCATGCTAAAACAGTGGATGTGGCTCTTAATGAGACATGCCGCATTATCTGCGCCCTACACCACTGGAGAAATTACACTGCTTAGCCGGTATTGCACCACCTGACATTCTCCGGGAAGTAGCGACCAAAAGTGAAAGGACCAAGGCAGAGACATCTCCAGCTCATCCCCTGTTTGGGTATCGGCCAGCACGTCAACGACTTAAATCAAGAAATAGTTTTCTAAGATCTACAGAGACACTCGCTGGAACACCCCAGCAAGCGAGAGTCCAAAAGTGGCAGGCTCAAACCCAGAACCTCAACCAATAGCTGTGTTAGGAGTCAATTTCTGAGGGCATGAAGACATCACAAATTCCCTCCGTGACATCCTCACTGAATCATCCTGGCTGAATCAGTTCTCTCCTCTGTGACATTTTGAAGTCAGCAGAGGGAGCTGGAAACCTTGTATTGGAACTTGTGAAGCAACAAAATCTAATAAGGAAACAGAGAAGAGGGGGAGATGGGCAGGAAAGGTGTATACAAGGAAGTGGTGGTGGGGAAAAAGTCAGTAGTGACTTTCTTTGCTGCAGAGATACAAGCAATATATCCATTTCAAAGCAAAACCGGCTTGTGAGTGGTCATTTAATATTGCTAGATAGATCCTACAGTCTTACAGGATGATACCCAATGAGAGACTCCCCCCTGGGCACACAGAAGACGGGGCGACTTGGAAGGCGCTGAACAGACTGCGCTCTGGCACCACGAGATGCAGAGGCAACCTTCAGAAATGGGGCTACAAAGTGGAATCCACGACATGCGAGTGCGGAGAAGAGCCAACCACTGACCACCTGCTGCAATGCAACTTGAGCCCTGACACATGATGCACAAGGGAGGACCTTCTTGCAGCAACACCAGAGGCACTCCAAGGAGACAGATACTGGTCAAAGGACATTTAATCCGCTACCAAGCTTGCAAACTTTGTGTTTTGTCTGTCTGTTTGTTTGTTTGCTTTGTTAAAAATGTAATACAAATGTCTGGTTGCTCCTGAAACTATAAATAAATAAAAAATAAATAAAATAATTGTGGCTCAACAACACCGATGCAACGGTTGGAAGCCCGTTGAGATGTTCTTGGACTTCGGGCACACGTCAAAAGTCACCTAATGGCTTTGTTTTAGAAAATGGGACTCACTCCACCAGACAGAAGCAAATCCATCCTTTCGGCTTCCGCTGGGCTATTCTTAAAGGCAAAGATGCCAATCCTTACTTAATGGGATTGAGCTGCTATTTTCTCGCCGGTCATCATGTTCTGGCCTCCGAGTGCTCGCTTTAAATAGCCACAACGCCGGGACAATGGGTTCCTCTGGCCTGCGAATGCTAGCTCGAGGTGGCTTGCAATTCCAGGACGACTGGCTATTCTCTGGACAGAGCAAAGTGGCTCGAAATGGAGATGGCCCTTCTGTGTTTTGCAAAAAGGCATCACCCTGTGCATGCATTCCCAATAAGGACAACGTAACCCTCAAATCTTTTGCAAAGATCAGCATTGTTAAGGAATTGGGAGCCAGATGTTGCAGCATTGATGGGCAACAGCTGGCAAGGAGGCCAAGGCCCTAAAACCCCCCAAAGCTCTTCCGTGGGGAGAGGCATTTCCTTCTGCAGGGAGCAGAACATCATTTCTTAGCCATGGGGGGAAAACCGGCAAATCCAGACAGAAACGGATGCATCTCCACTGTAGAATTAACGCAGTTTGTAACTGCTATGGAGTCCTGGGAGTTGTAGTTTGGTGAGGCACCAGTGATCTTGGACAGAGAAGGTGGAAGACCCCAGACGTCATGGTGCATAGGGCAATCCTGTCACATATTATTGTTGTTGTTGTTGTTGTTCGTATTAGTATCCCATTTTCCCCCACGGTGTAGATAAACCCTAGACGTGATGGTCCTTACGATGATACTGTCATGTATTGTTGTTGTTGTTGTTACCTCATGGTGCATACGGCGATCCAGTAATGTATTATTGTTGATCTTGTTGTTGTTATTTGTATCCCATTTTATTCCACAGTGTAGATAAACCCTAGACATGATGGTCCATAGGATGATCCAGTCATGTATTATTGTTGTTGTTGTTGCTGTTGACCTCATGGTCATAGGGCGATCCAGTAATACATTGTTGTTGTTTTGTTGTTGTTATTTGTATCCTATTTTATTCCACAGTGTAGATAAACCCTAGATGTGATGGTCCATGAGATAATCCTGACATATATTATTGATGTTGTTGTTATTTGTATCCCATTTTTTCCACAGTGTAGATAAACCCTAGACATGATGGTCCATAGGATGATCCCGTCATGTATTGTTGTTGTTGTTGTTGTTATTTGTATCCTATTTTATTCCATAGTGTAGATAAACCCTAGACATGATGGTCCATAGGATGATCCTGTCATGTATTATTGTTATTGTTGTTGACCTCATGGTCCATAGGGCGATCCAGTCACGTATTATTATTGTTGTTATTATTATTTGTATCCTATTTTATTCCACAATGTAGATGCACCCTAGACGTGATGGTCCATAGGATGATCCTGTCATGTACTGTTGTTGTTGTTGTTGACCACATGGTACATAGGGTGATCCAGTCATGTATTGTTGTTGTTGTTGTTGTTGTTGTTGTTGTTATTATTATTATTACTACTATTATTATTATTTGTATCCCGTTTTATTCCACAGTGTAGATACACCCTAGACATGATAATCCACAGGATGATCCTGTCATGTTTTGTTGTTGTTGTTGTTGTTGTTGTTGTTGTTATTATTATTATTATTATTATTATTATTATTATTATTTGTATCCTGTTTTATTCCACAGCGTAGATACACCCTAGACGTGATAATCCATAGGATGATCCTGTCATGTATTATTGCTGTTGTTGTTGTTGTTATTATTATTATTATTTGTATCCTGTTTTATTCCACAGTGTTTATTCCACAATGTACTGTTGTTGTTGTTGTTGTTGTTGTTGACCTTATGGTACTTAGGGTGATCCAGTCATGTATTGTTGTTGTTGTTGTTATTAGTATTCTATTTTATTCTATTTTATTAGTATTCTATTTTATTATGGTCCGTAGGGCAATCCTGTTGTTGTTGTTGTTGTTGATGATGATTTGCACACTGTTTCATTCCATAGTGAAGATGTTCTCCTAGAACGTAGCGGCTGCTTGTCTCTCCAATGTTCTCCGAACCCTTTTCCTTGCTTGTGGCTCATGGCCGAACCCGACAAGTCCATTCATATTTTATCCCATGCGCAGCTGAAATCAAAGCGCATTTTCCGCCTCCGGGCGCACGGCTAACCTACTTCTCTGCGAATGCGGAAAAAATCAAGGCTGGCAAAGGGAGGGAAGGAGGGAAGAGGAGAGGGAATGCGCGCTTCCACGATCATCTCCTCCGCGGCTATGAATGCAGATCTGCCCTTTTGGTCCTTTCCCATCTGGCCAAAGCTGGACCCAACTGGACCTTTGGAGGCATGTTTGTCGGTTTGTTTGGGTCACTTGGGGGGTGCGTGCATCTGCACTGTAGAGTGAAGGCAGGTCGGCGCAACTACAAATCCCATTATCCCATAGCATTGTACCATTGATGGCCTCTGGTCCATTTTCAGTGGTCAGCTGGTCACTATTGCTGCAAACACAATCCAGAAATGGTGCAAATTACAAGCACCAGTATTTGTTTACGTAGGGATTCAACCTCTGGAGGCTCGGAAACAGAGGCTGGATGGCCATCTGTCGGGAGGGCTTTGATTGTGCTTTTCTTGCATGAAGGAAGAAGGGGGTTGGACTAGATGCCCTCTGGGGTCCTGCCCAACTCTAGCAATATAGAGACTCCCTGCAAGTCCTTCTTTCTCTGTTTTTAAAACAGAGGCTGGATGGGGGATTATGGGACCTGTAGTCCCAAAACACCCTGATTTATATCATAGGAATTATGGGACCTGCAGTCTTAAAAACTTATTTATATCATGGAGATTATGGGACGTGCAGTTCCCAACTCTAGCATTTATCATGAGGATACTGGGACCTGCAGTCTCAAAAGCTAATTTATATCATGGGATTATGGGACCTGCAGTCCCAAAACATCCTAATATGGGACCTGCAGATCTCGAAAAAGATTAACTTGGATCATGGGGATTCTGTGATCTGCAGTCCCAAAAAAACCTTTAAAAAACTAATATGGGGATTGTGGGAGCTGCAATACCTGAAAAACCCTAATTCATATAATGAGGATTCTGGGACCTGTAGTCCCCCCAAAACTAACATATATCATGGGGATTGTGGGACCTGCAGTACCTGAAAAACCCTTAATTGATATAATGGGGATTCTGGGACTTGTAGTTCCCCCAAAACAAACATATATCATGGGGATTGTGGGACTTATAGTACCCCAAAACCTTAATTGATATAATGGGGATTCTGGGACCTGTAGTCTCCACAAAACTAAGATATATCATGGAAATTATGGGACCTGCAGTACCCAAAACCCGTAATTGATATAATGGGGATTGTGGGACCTGCAGTACCCAAAATTGATATAATGGGGATTCTGGGACTTGTAGTCCCCCCAAAACTGACATATATCATGGGATTATGGGACATGCCATCCCCACCAAAACCCCAATTTCTGGTTTTCACGAGGATCATGGGACTTGCAGTCCCAATACACTCATCATGGGGATTCTGGGACCTGCAGCACTTCAAACCCCCTAATTTATATTATGGGGATTCTGGGATTTGTAGTCTTTCCAAAACTAACGTATATCATAGGGATTGTGGGACCTGCAGTACGCAAAAATTAATTTCTATCTCATATCACAGGGATTTTGGGATCTGCAGTCCTAAAAAACCCCTTAACTTATACCATGGGGGATTATGGGACTTGTAGTCCTCAAAACTAACATATATCATGGTATTATGGGGCATTGGGGGATTATGGGACTTGTAGTCCCCCCAAAACTAACATATCTCATGGTATTATGGGGCATTGGGGGATAATGGGTCTTGTAGTCCCCCCAAAACTAACATATATCATGGTATTATGGGGCATTGGGGGATAATGGGACTTGTAGTCCCCCAAAACTAACATATATAATGATATTATGGGGCATTGGGGGATTATGGGACTTGTAGTCCCCCCAAAACTAACATATATCATGGTATTATGGGGCATTGGGGGATAATGGGACTTGTAGTCCCCCAAAACTAACATATATAATGATATTATGGGGCATTGGGGGATTATGGGACTTGTAGTCCCCCCAAAACTAACATATATCATGGTATTATGGGGCATTGGGGGATTATGGGACTTGTAGTCCCTCAAAACTAACATATATAATGATATTATGGGGCATTGGGGGATAATGGGTCTTGTAGTCCCCCCAAAACTAACATATATCATGGTATTATGGGGCATGTTGTCCCCAAAAAACCCCCAATTTGTGTCATGGGGATCATGGGAACTGCAGTCCCAATATTATAATCATTATGGGGATTCTGGGACTTGCAGTCCTCTCCCTGACTCCCCCCTCCCCTCCCGCCTGCGGGGTTGCCATAGCAACCGGCGTCAAATGGCAACGCGTTTTCCCTCTCGCGCTGTCTCCCTGTGCGCATGCGCAGAAGGGCCCTCTCTCCCCTCTCCCTTCTGAAGGGATTCTCCGTGTCTTCCTTCGTCTCGTGTGAAGGAATGAAAGCGGGTCGAGGAAGAAGGAGGAGAAAGAAGGAAGGGAGAGCTGGGACGAGGGTGAGAAGCCACAGAGAAGAAGAAGCGGGGATTTTTTTAGCAAACGAAGACACGTGTCGGGCCATTCCGACGTGACGCGGAGAGTGGGCGGCTCCTGCTCCTCGGCCTCGCCTCATAGGACGCTCTGGGGACGCCGACACGTGTCGAGAAAACGAAACGGGGATTTTAAAAGAAAATAAGACACGTGTCGGGCCATTCCGACGTGACGCGGAGAGTGGGCGGCTCCTGCACTGAAGCCTTGCCTCCGAAGACGCTCTGGGGACGCCGACGACACGTAGGTTGGCCGAACTCGCGTGTAATCTGTTCCATTTGGGCACCTGTTTGTTTTGTCTCGGCTTTCTAGACACGTGTCTGCGCGTCTCTTCATCAGGACGCGCCAGACACGTGTTTGACCCGCATTCCCTCTTGCCCAGCTAGGATTCCTCCATTCTTCCCTTCCGTTTGTTTTGTCTCCGTTCCCTAGACACGTGTCTGGACACCTCTTTGTCAAGATGCGCCAGACACGTGTTTGACTCGGATTGCTTCATTCCTTTTGGCCCAAGCCTGGTCCAACTTGGGCCCTCCCTCCAGGTGTTTTGGACTCCAACTCCCACAATTCCTAGCAGCCGGTAGGCTGCTAGGAATTGTGGGAGTTGGAGTCCAAAACACCTGGAGGGAGGGCCCAAGTTGGACCAGGATTGCTCTGGAATCAATGGATCTATCTGTGTATAGATAGATAGGTAGATAGATAGATGAATAGATAGATAGATAGACAGCTGAATACATAGAGATGATCAATAGATGGATGGATGGATGGATGGATGGATGGATGGATGGATGAATAGATAGATAGATAGATAGATAGATAGATAGATAGACAGCTGAATACATAAAGATGATCAATGGATAGATGGATGGATGGATAGATAGATGAATAGATAGATGGGTAGATGGATGGATAGATAGATAGACAGCTGAATACATAGAGATGATCAATGGATGGATGGATTGATAGATGAATAAATAGATAGATAGATGAATAGATAGATGGGTAGATGGATAGATAGATAGATAGATAGATAGACAGCTGAATACATAAAGATGATCAATGGATGGATGGATGGATGGATGGATAGATAGATGAATAGATAGATGGGTAGATGGATAGATAGATAGATAGATAGATAGATAGATAGATAGATAGACAGCTGAATACATAGAGATGATCAATAGATGGATGGATGGATGGATAGATGAATAGATAGATAGATAGATAGATAGATGAATAGATAGATAGATAGCTGGATGGATGGATAGATAGATAGATAGATGAATAGATGAATAGATAGATAGATGGATGAATAGATAAGATGGATGGATGGATAGATAGATGAATAGATAGATAGACAGACAGACAGACAGCTGAATAATAGAGGTGATCAATAGATGGATGGATGGATGGATGGATGGATAGATATAAACAAGGTTGGTCTGGATGGCCCTTGGGGTCCCTTCCAAAAGTCCTAGAAGTCTATGATGGATGGATGGACAGACAGACAAAGCGCTTGGTGTCCCTTCCAACTCTAAGATTGAATGATTGATTTATATATAGGTGAATAGATAAATGGATCAATAGACCAAGAGAGATGATGGATAGATAAATAAATAGCTGGAGAGAAGTCTATGATGGATGGACGGACGGGCGGACAGACAGAGCCCTTGGGGCCCTTCCAGCTCTAAGATTCTTGATTGATTGATTGATTGATTGCTTGATTGATAGATAGGAAGATAGATGAATAGATAGTTCAATAAATAGACTGATAGATAGGGATGGTGCATAGATAAATAGCTGGATAGATGGATGGATAGATAGAATCAAGGTTGGTCTGGATGGTCCTTGGGGTCACTTCTAACTTCTAAAAGTCTGTGATTGATACATAGATAGATAGACAGACAGACAGACAGACAGATAGAGATGATGGATTGATAAACAGATAAATATATGGATGGATGGGTAGGTAGGTAGGTAGGTAGGTAGATAGATAGATAGATAGATAGATAGATACAAGGTTGGTAGATGGTCCATGGGGTTGCTTCAAACTCCTAAAAGTCTATGATGGATGGATGAAAGAACGGACAGACATAGATACCCCTTGGAATCCCAATTCTAAGATTCTATGATGAATAGATAGATAGATAGATAGATAGATAGATAGATAGATAGACAGCTGAATACATAGAGATGATCAATAGATGGATGGATGGATGGATGGATGGATAGATAGATAGCTGAATACATAGAGATGATCAATAGATGGATGGATAGATGAATAGATAGATAGATAGATAGATAGATAGACAGCTGAATACATAGAGATGATCAATAGATGGATGGATGGATGGATGGATGGATAGATAGATAGCTGAATACATAGAGATGATCAATAGATGGATGGATAGATGAATAGATAGATAGATAGATAGATAGATAGACAGCTGAATACATAGAGATGATCAATAGATGGATGGATGGATGGATGGATAGATAGATAGATAGCTGAATACATAGAGATGATCAATAGATGGATGGATGGATGAATAGATAGATAGATAGACAGCTGAATACATAGAGATGATCAATAGATGGATGGGTGGATGGATGGATAGATGGATAGATAGATAGATAGATAGATAGATAGCTGAATACATAGAGATGATCAATAGATGGATGGATGGATGGATGAATAGATAGATATAGATAGATAGATAGATAGCTGAATACATAGAGATGATCAATAGATGGATGGATGGATGGATGAATAGATACATAGACAGATAGATAGATAGGTAGCTGAATACAATAGATGAATACAATAGATGGATGGATGGATGGATGAATAGATAGATAGATAGATAGATAGATAGATAGATAGATAGATAGATAGACAGCTGAATACATAAAGATGATCAATGGATAGATGGATGGATGGATAGATAGATGAATAGATAGATGGGTAGATGGATGGATAGATAGATAGACAGCTGAATACATAGAGATGATCAATGGATGGATGGATTGATAGATGAATAAATAGATAGATAGATGAATAGATAGATGGGTAGATGGATAGATAGATAGATAGATAGATAGATAGATAGACAGCTGAATACATAAAGATGATCAATGGATGGATGGATGGATGGATAGATAGATGAATAGATAGATGGGTAGATGGATAGATAGATAGATAGATAGATAGATAGATAGATAGACAGCTGAATACATAGAGATGATCAATAGATGGATGGATGGATGGATGGATGGATGGATAGATGAATAGATAGATAGATAGATAGATAGATAGATAGATAGATAGATGAATAGATAGATAGATAGCTGGATGGATGGATAGATAGATAGATAGATGAATAGATGAATAGATAGATAGATGGATGAATAGATAAGATGGATGGATGGATAGATAGATGAATAGATAGATAGACAGACAGACAGACAGCTGAATAATAGAGGTGATCAATAGATGGATGGATGGATGGATGGATGGATAGATATAAACAAGGTTGGTCTGGATGGCCCTTGGGGTCCCTTCCAAAAGTCCTAGAAGTCTATGATGGATGGATGGACAGACAGACAAAGCGCTTGGTGTCCCTTCCAACTCTAAGATTGAATGATTGATTTATATATAGGTGAATAGATAAATGGATCAATAGACCAAGAGAGATGATGGATAGATAAATAAATAGCTGGAGAGAAGTCTATGATGGATGGACGGACGGGCGGACAGACAGAGCCCTTGGGGCCCTTCCAGCTCTAAGATTCTTGATTGATTGATTGATTGATTGCTTGATTGATAGATAGGAAGATAGATGAATAGATAGTTCAATAAATAGACTGATAGATAGGGATGGTGCATAGATAAATAGCTGGATAGATGGATGGATAGATAGAATCAAGGTTGGTCTGGATGGTCCTTGGGGTCACTTCTAACTTCTAAAAGTCTGTGATTGATACATAGATAGATAGACAGACAGACAGACAGACAGATAGAGATGATGGATTGATAAACAGATAAATATATGGATGGATGGGTAGGTAGGTAGGTAGGTAGGTAGATAGATAGATAGATAGATAGATAGATAGATAGATACAAGGTTGGTAGATGGTCCATGGGGTTGCTTCAAACTCCTAAAAGTCTATGATGGATGGATGAAAGAACGGACAGACATAGATACCCCTTGGAGTCCCAATTCTAAGATTCTATGATGAATAGATAGATAGATAGATAGATAGATAGATAGATAGACAGCTGAATACATAGAGATGATCAATAGATGGATGGATGGATGGATGGATGGATAGATAGATAGCTGAATACATAGAGATGATCAATAGATGGATGGATAGATGAATAGATAGATAGATAGATAGATAGATAGACAGCTGAATACATAGAGATGATCAATAGATGGATGGATGGATGGATGGATGGATAGATAGATAGCTGAATACATAGAGATGATCAATAGATGGATGGATAGATGAATAGATAGATAGATAGATAGATAGATAGACAGCTGAATACATAGAGATGATCAATAGATGGATGGATGGATGGATGGATAGATAGATAGATAGCTGAATACATAGAGATGATCAATAGATGGATGGATGGATGAATAGATAGATAGATAGACAGCTGAATACATAGAGATGATCAATAGATGGATGGGTGGATGGATGGATAGATGGATAGATAGATAGATAGATAGATAGATAGATAGATAGATAGCTGAATACATAGAGATGATCAATAGATGGATGGATGGATGGATGGATGAATAGATAGATATAGATAGATAGATAGATAGCTGAATACATAGAGATGATCAATAGATGGATGGATGGATGGATGAATAGATACATAGACAGATAGATAGATAGGTAGCTGAATACAATAGATGAATACAATAGATGGATGGATGGATGGATGAATAGATAGATAGATAGATAGATAGATAGATAGATAGACAGCTGAATACATAAAGATGATCAATGGATAGATGGATGGATGGATAGATAGATGAATAGATAGATGGGTAGATGGATGGATAGATAGATAGACAGCTGAATACATAGAGATGATCAATGGATGGATGGATTGATAGATGAATAAATAGATAGATAGATGAATAGATAGATGGGTAGATGGATAGATAGATAGATAGATAGATAGACAGCTGAATACATAAAGATGATCAATGGATGGATGGATGGATGGATGGATAGATAGATGAATAGATAGATGGGTAGATGGATAGATAGATAGATAGATAGATAGATAGATAGATAGACAGCTGAATACATAGAGATGATCAATAGATGGATGGATGGATGGATAGATGAATAGATAGATAGATAGATAGATAGATGAATAGATAGATAGATAGCTGGATGGATGGATAGATAGATAGATAGATGAATAGATGAATAGATAGATAGATGGATGAATAGATAAGATGGATGGATGGATAGATAGATGAATAGATAGATAGACAGACAGACAGACAGCTGAATAATAGAGGTGATCAATAGATGGATGGATGGATGGATGGATGGATAGATATAAACAAGGTTGGTCTGGATGGCCCTTGGGGTCCCTTCCAAAAGTCCTAGAAGTCTATGATGGATGGATGGACAGACAGACAAAGCGCTTGGTGTCCCTTCCAACTCTAAGATTGAATGATTGATTTATATATAGGTGAATAGATAAATGGATCAATAGACCAAGAGAGATGATGGATAGATAAATAAATAGCTGGAGAGAAGTCTATGATGGATGGACGGACGGGCGGACAGACAGAGCCCTTGGGGCCCTTCCAGCTCTAAGATTCTTGATTGATTGATTGATTGATTGCTTGATTGATAGATAGGAAGATAGATGAATAGATAGTTCAATAAATAGACTGATAGATAGGGATGGTGCATAGATAAATAGCTGGATAGATGGATGGATAGATAGAATCAAGGTTGGTCTGGATGGTCCTTGGGGTCACTTCTAACTTCTAAAAGTCTGTGATTGATACATAGATAGATAGACAGACAGACAGACAGACAGATAGAGATGATGGATTGATAAACAGATAAATATATGGATGGATGGGTAGGTAGGTAGGTAGGTAGGTAGATAGATAGATAGATAGATAGATAGATACAAGGTTGGTAGATGGTCCATGGGGTTGCTTCAAACTCCTAAAAGTCTATGATGGATGGATGAAAGAACGGACAGACATAGATACCCCTTGGAATCCCAATTCTAAGATTCTATGATGAATAGATAGATAGATAGATAGATAGATAGATAGACAGCTGAATACATAGAGATGATCAATAGATGGATGGATGGATGGATGGATGGATAGATAGATAGCTGAATACATAGAGATGATCAATAGATGGATGGATAGATGAATAGATAGATAGATAGATAGATAGATAGATAGATAGATAGATAGACAGCTGAATACATAGAGATGATCAATAGATGGATGGATGGATGGATGGATGGATAGATAGATAGCTGAATACATAGAGATGATCAATAGATGGATGGATAGATGAATAGATAGATAGATAGATAGATAGACAGCTGAATACATAGAGATGATCAATAGATGGATGGATGGATGGATGGATAGATAGATAGATAGCTGAATACATAGAGATGATCAATAGATGGATGGATGGATGAATAGATAGATAGATAGACAGCTGAATACATAGAGATGATCAATAGATGGATGGGTGGATGGATGGATAGATGGATAGATAGATAGATAGATAGATAGCTGAATACATAGAGATGATCAATAGATGGATGGATGGATGGATGGATGAATAGATAGATATAGATAGATAGATAGATAGCTGAATACATAGAGATGATCAATAGATGGATGGATGGATGGATGAATAGATACATAGACAGATAGATAGATAGGTAGCTGAATACAATAGATGAATACAATAGATGGATGGATGGATGGATGAATAGATAGATAGATAGATAGATAGATAGATAGATAGACAGCTGAATACATAAAGATGATCAATGGATAGATGGATGGATGGATAGATAGATGAATAGATAGATGGGTAGATGGATGGATAGATAGATAGACAGCTGAATACATAGAGATGATCAATGGATGGATGGATTGATAGATGAATAAATAGATAGATAGATGAATAGATAGATGGGTAGATGGATAGATAGATAGATAGATAGATAGATAGATAGATAGACAGCTGAATACATAAAGATGATCAATGGATGGATGGATGGATGGATAGATAGATGAATAGATAGATGGGTAGATGGATAGATAGATAGATAGATAGATAGATAGATAGATAGACAGCTGAATACATAGAGATGATCAATAGATGGATGGATGGATGGATGGATGGATGGATAGATGAATAGATAGATAGATAGATAGATAGATAGATAGATAGATAGATGAATAGATAGATAGATAGCTGGATGGATGGATAGATAGATAGATAGATGAATAGATGAATAGATAGATAGATGGATGAATAGATAAGATGGATGGATGGATAGATAGATGAATAGATAGATAGACAGACAGACAGACAGCTGAATAATAGAGGTGATCAATAGATGGATGGATGGATGGATGGATGGATAGATATAAACAAGGTTGGTCTGGATGGCCCTTGGGGTCCCTTCCAAAAGTCCTAGAAGTCTATGATGGATGGATGGACAGACAGACAAAGCGCTTGGTGTCCCTTCCAACTCTAAGATTGAATGATTGATTTATATATAGGTGAATAGATAAATGGATCAATAGACCAAGAGAGATGATGGATAGATAAATAAATAGCTGGAGAGAAGTCTATGATGGATGGACGGACGGGCGGACAGACAGAGCCCTTGGGGCCCTTCCAGCTCTAAGATTCTTGATTGATTGATTGATTGATTGCTTGATTGATAGATAGGAAGATAGATGAATAGATAGTTCAATAAATAGACTGATAGATAGGGATGGTGCATAGATAAATAGCTGGATAGATGGATGGATAGATAGAATCAAGGTTGGTCTGGATGGTCCTTGGGGTCACTTCTAACTTCTAAAAGTCTGTGATTGATACATAGATAGATAGACAGACAGACAGACAGACAGATAGAGATGATGGATTGATAAACAGATAAATATATGGATGGATGGGTAGGTAGGTAGGTAGGTAGATAGATAGATAGATAGATAGATAGATAGATACAAGGTTGGTAGATGGTCCATGGGGTTGCTTCAAACTCCTAAAAGTCTATGATGGATGGATGAAAGAACGGACAGACATAGATACCCCTTGGAGTCCCAATTCTAAGATTCTATGATGAATAGATAGATAGATAGATAGATAGATAGATAGACAGCTGAATACATAGAGATGATCAATAGATGGATGGATGGATGGATGGATGGATAGATAGATAGCTGAATACATAGAGATGATCAATAGATGGATGGATAGATGAATAGATAGATAGATAGATAGATAGATAGATAGATAGATAGATAGATAGACAGCTGAATACATAGAGATGATCAATAGATGGATGGATGGATGGATGGATGGATAGATAGATAGCTGAATACATAGAGATGATCAATAGATGGATGGATAGATGAATAGATAGATAGATAGATAGATAGATAGATAGACAGCTGAATACATAGAGATGATCAATAGATGGATGGATGGATGGATGGATAGATAGATAGATAGCTGAATACATAGAGATGATCAATAGATGGATGGATGGATGAATAGATAGATAGATAGACAGCTGAATACATAGAGATGATCAATAGATGGATGGGTGGATGGATGGATAGATGGATAGATAGATAGATAGATAGATAGATAGATAGATAGATAGCTGAATACATAGAGATGATCAATAGATGGATGGATGGATGGATGGATGAATAGATAGATATAGATAGATAGATAGATAGCTGAATACATAGAGATGATCAATAGATGGATGGATGGATGGATGAATAGATACATAGACAGATAGATAGATAGGTAGCTGAATACAATAGATGAATACAATAGATGGATGGATGGATGGATGAATAGATAGATAGATAGATAGATAGATAGATAGATAGATAGATAGACAGCTGAATACATAAAGATGAT
>NC_090028.1:1087500-1152500 GCF_037176765.1 Anolis sagrei | reverse complement strand
AATAGATGGATGGATGGATGGATGGATGAATAGATATAGATAGATAGATAGATAGCTGAATACATAGAGATGATCAATAGATGGATGGATGGATGGATGAATAGATACATAGACAGATAGATAGATAGGTAGCTGAATACAATAGATGAATACAATAGATGGATGGATGGATGGATGAATAGATAGATAGATAGATAGATAGATAGATAGATAGCTGAATACATAGAGATGATCAATAGATGGATGGATGGATGAATAGATCGATAGATAGATAGATAGATAGATAGATAGATAGATAGATAGATAGATAGATAGATAGACAGCTGAATACATAGAGATGATCAATAGATGGATGGATGGATGGATGGATGAATAGATAGATAGATAGATAGCTGAATACATAGAGATGATCAATAGATGGATGGATGGATGGATGGATGAATAGATAGATAGATAGATAGATAGATAGATAGATAGATAGCTGAATACATAGAGATGATCAATAGATGGATGGATGGATGGATGAATAGATAGATAGATAGATAGATAGATAGATAGACAGCTGAATACATAGAGATGATCAATAGATGGATGGATAGATAGATATAAACAAGGTTGGTCTAGATGGCCCTTGGGGTCCCTTCCAAAAGTCCTAGAAGTCTATGATGGATGGATGGACAGTCAGGCAGACATAGATACCCCTTGGGGTCCCTTCCAACTTTTAAGATTGATTGATTGATTGATATATAGATGAATAGATAGACGGATCAATAGATGGATAGAGGATGGATCGATAAATCGCTCGAGAGAAGTCTAGGATGGATGGATGGATGGATGGATGGATGGACAGACAGAGCCCTTGGGGTCCCTTCCAACTCTAAGATTTTATGATCGATTGATTGATAGAAAGATAGATGAATAGATAGACTGATAGATAGGGATGATGGATAGATAAATAAATAGCTGGATAGCTGGATAGCTGGATAGATAGATAGATAGATAGATAGATAGATAGATAGATAGATAGATAGATAGAAACAAGGTTGGTCTGGATGGTCCTTGGGGTTGCTTCTAACTCCTAAAAGTCTATGATTGATTGATGGATGGATAGACGGACAGACATAGATACCGCTTGGGGTCCCTTCCAACTCTTAACATTCTATGATGAATAGATAAATAGATAAATAGATAAATAGATAGATAGATAGATAGATAGATAGATAGATAGATGAATAGATAGACGAAATGATATATAGATGCATAGATAAATAGCTGAATAGAGAGATAGATACAAGGTTGGTCTGAATGGTGTCCTTTCCAACTCCTAATAGTTTATGGTAGATAGATAGAAATAATAATAATAATAATAATAATAATAATAATAATAATAATAATAATAATTGACAGATGTATGACAGACTGATAGATAACTAGATATATGATGATGATTATTATTCCGAAGGACTGGTTTTCTTTTCTTAATTAACTGCAACTCAATCAACAAATTGTGCAAATTGGACAAAAGCTGGATGGCCATCTGCCGGGAGGGCTTTGACTGTGTCTTCCTGCCTGGGGGACTCTTCCAAATCTCATCAACATGATGTTCTGTAGAGATTGCCAAGGGCCAGTTTTGGGGAAACCTTTACTTAAAGGTAGGAGCGGTTTTGCCCGGGGAATGATCCGTATCTGCAGAGAGACGTCACCAAGGAAGTTCTTTGCATAGTTTCGCATCTTTAGTCACTCCTGAGAGACAATAGGGAAAAGAAAAATACCTCTCCCAGGTGTGTCGTATTTTCCCTTCCTTCCAGGAATGGCATTTCTGCTTGCGATATTTTGGGTAGTTGTGTGCAACGCCAGGAGATACGTCGACTCTTCCTGGCCCTGAATGAATGGATTGGGACAACGATACTGTTGTTGTTGTTATTATTATTATTACTATTATTCTTTAGAGTTGAAAGTTTTTGTAGTTTAATGTTTTTATGATCAAACCAATTAGGAAATAATGAGGAACAAAAATTGTGTTACATAGAGTTGTGGTTGTTGTAATAATAATAATAATAATAATAATAATAATAATAATAATAATAATATGTAAATATAATAATAATAGTATGGAAAGGTAAAGGCTTCCCCCTGACATGAAGTCTAGTCTGACTCTAGGACTCATCTCTAAGCCGAAGAGCCAGCGTTGTCCATAGACACTTCCTACGTCATGTGGCCTGCATGACTGCATACAGTGCTGTTACCTTCCTGCCAGAGCAGTACCTATTGATCTACTCACATTTGCATGTTTTCAAACTGTTAGGTTGGCAGAAGCTGGGGCTAACAGCAGGAGCTCATGCAACTCCCCGGATTCAAACCTGTGACCTTTCGATCAGCAAGTTCAGCAGCTCAGCGGTTTAACCTGCTGCGCCACCAGGGGCTCCAATAATAGTAAAGTAAAATAATAAATCCAATAACAATAATAGAAAAAAATAATAAATGTTATAAAAATAATAATAGAGTAAAATAATATAAATGTAATAATAATAATAAATAGAGAAAATAATAATAAATGTAATAATGATAACTCAGTAAAATAATAAATAATAAAGTAAAATAATAAGTGCAATAATAATAATAATAGAGAAAAATAATAAAGGTAATAAAAATAATAATAGAGTAAAATAAAGACATGACTGGACTTAATGTCAGGGGACAACCTTTACCTAATAATAATAATAGAGAAAAATAATAGATGTAGTAATAATAATAATAACTCAGTAAAATAATAAATAATAAAGTAAAATAATAAATGCAATAATAATAATAGGGAAAAATAATAAAAGTAATAAAAATGATAATAGAGTTAAATAATATAAATGTAATAATAATAATAAATAGAGAAAAATAATAAATGTAGTAATAATAATAACTCAGTAAAATAATAAGTAATAAAGTAAAATAATAAATGCAATAATAATAGGGAAATATGATAAAGGTAGTAAAAATAATAATAGAGTAAAATAATATAAATGTAATAATAATAGAGAAAAATAATAGATTTAGTAATAATAATAATAACTCAGTAAAATAATAAATAATAAAGTAAAATAATAAGTAATAATAATAGTAATTCAGTAAAATAATAAATAATAAAGTAAAATAATAAATGCAATAATAATAATAAATAGAGAATAATAATAATAATAATAATAATAATAATAACTCAGTAAACTAATAAATAACTAGCCTAAGAAAGGGATGAAAAACTTGGCTTATACTTGAGTATATACAGTATATTATATTATTTTATGTTATTATATTATATTTCATGCATGTAAAACATGGCTTATACTTGAATATATACAGTATATTATTATCTTACCTTATATTAGTATTATTTTATCTTACGCATTATTATTTTAATTTTATCTTATTTTACACTTTATTAGTATTATTATCTTGTTTTATTTTATTTTATCTGACATTATTTTATAAATGAATATTATTTTATATTATTTTATGTATGAAGGTGATGATAGAACCAACTGAGAAATGACATTTTTCACCCAAATCTTACATTATTTTATAAATGAATATTATTTTATATTATTATCTTATATTATTTTATGCATTATTATGGTATGTTATTATTGTATATTATTATCTTACCTTATATTAGTATTTTTTAAATCTTATTTTATACATTATTTTAATTTTTATCTTATTTTATGCATTATTATTTTAATTTTATTTTATGCATTGTTAGTATTATTATGTGTTTTATATTATCTGACATTATTTTATAAATTAATATTATTTTATATTATTATCTTACATTATTTTATGTATGAAGGTGATGATAGAACCAATTGAGAAATGACACCCAGCAACAAAAATTGTGTTACGTTGGCTGCTTTGAACTGGATTATATGGCAGTGTATCAGTGTTCAAAGTTAATATGGATTATCTGCTTTGATAATCTGGATTTTATGGCAGTGTAGGAAATGTTTGCTCTTTGCCCAGTGTTGGACTGATTGCAATGAGTCCAAATAGCCGCTCGTGTGGTGGGATCCGTGGGTTGCGTTCCCCGACTCCTCCTCCTCCTCCTCCTCCGGGCACCTTGTGTGTGTGTGTGTGTGTGTGTGTGTTGTTGTTGCCTTCTTCTCTGAGCGTGCTCTGTGTCTCTTTCCTTGCAGAATCCGGCGTCACAGACCGGGTCCTCCCTCCTTGGCTGAGACTCGGTGAGGCCGGTGCCTCCCACTGAACAGCCTTGCACACAACCAACTCTGTCCAAGGAGGCCGGCGGGTGCAAACCAGTGCCGCGGCATTGCTGGCATTCCTTTCCAGATGCCGACGAGGATGAGTCGAAGGTTTCGGAGGAAGGCCCACTAGATACGCGGGGACACAGCGCCCAGACATCTCCAACACCCGAAGCCGAAGGAGGGAAGGAGACTCTTGCCCCTGTTTTTTTTCCCCTGGGAGGAAAGTTAACATTTAACAGCGTTCCAGAAGACTTGCTTTCACACGTGGCTTCGTCCACGTCCTTGGAAACGGCGCTACCTTCTTGACCACGAGTCTCAGGTGAGTTTTGGCTTCAGAGGGGAGAAACGGAAACGTCTTGGGTCTTGTGGAAATACGGAACGAAGCTTCGGAAAATGTGTGTTTGTTGCTATTTTGTGCTCTAATATCAGGGCTGGACTGGGCAGGGACCTAAGTGTCCCCAAACTCTTGGAAATTTGGGAAAGAGGAATATACATCTGGAATGGAAGAAAATAATGGGGTGGTGGTATTGCACTAACTCATTTTCTCTCACTTTGATCCAGAACTTTGACCCAGTGTGCGCCGGAACCAGAATAATCTTCATTGCCAGGATTCAGTCCCGAAATGTGCTTGTTGCTCTTATGGGAGTTATAGTTCAGTGAGTTCTAGTTATATAACTATATAACTATATAACTATATATATATATATAGCTATATGGCCTGGGAGTTATAGTTCAGTGAGGTCCCGTCCTTTTTGGCAGAGAAAGCTAGGGCTGGAGGGTTTAGCACAGCTGTTAAATCATCAGCAATTATAAGATCTATCAACCAAAAAGTTGCAAGTTCGAAGCCCCGGGTCAGCATGATAAGCACAGAATGCCAAGTTTGGTCCAGATCCATCATTGTTTGAGTCCATAGTGCTCTCTGGATGTGGGTGAACAATAATTCCCAAACTCAAGGTCAATGCCCACCAAACTCTTCCAGTGTGTTCTGTTGGTCATGGAAGTCCTGTATGCCATGTTTGGTTGAATTCCATCATTGGTGGAGGTCAGAATGCTCTTTGATTGTAGGTGAACTATAAATCCCAGCAACTACAACTCCCAAATGACAAAATCAATTTTTTTTGAGTGAAGGACATACATTGGGTTGTTAGGTGTCTTGTGTCCAAATTTGGTGTCAATTCATCCAGTGGTTTTTGAGTTCTGTTCATCCCACAAACGAACATGTCATTTTTATTTATATAGATTTATTTATTTATCGTGTCATCAGCAACCAGACCATTGTATTACATTTCTAACAGAACAAAACAAACACACAGATAAAAAAAAGCCCACAAATTTTGCAAGCTTGGTAGTTGATTAAATGTCCTTTGACCAGTATCTGACCACTTGGAGTTCCTCCATTGTGCATGTGGCACATTGCAGCAGGTGGTCAGTGGTTTGCTCTTCTCCACACATGTTGCATGTCGTGGACTCCACTTTGTGGCCCTGTTTCTTGAGGTTGGCTCTGCATCTCGTGGTGCCAGAGCGCAGTCTGTTCAGCGCCTTCCAAGTCACCCAGTCTTCTGTGTGCCCAGGGGGGAGTCTCTCATCTGGTATCAGCCATGGGTTGAGGCTCTGGATATGAGCCTGCCACTTTTGGACTCTCGCTTGCTGGGGTGTTCCAGCGAATGTCTCTGCAGATCTTAGAAAACTATTTCTTGATTTAAGTCGTTGACTTGCTGGCTGATACCCAAACAGGGGATGAGATGGAGATGTCTCTGCCTTGGTCCTTTCACTATTGGCTGCTCCTTCCCGGCGGATGTCAGGTGGTGCAATACCGGCTGTAATTTCTCCTGTGGTGTAGGGCGCAGGCACCCCGTGATAATGCGGCATGTCTCATTAAGAGCCACATCCACTGTTTTAGTGTGGTGAGATGTGTTCCACACTGGGCATGCGTACTCAGCAGCAGAGTAGCACAGCACAAGGGCAGATGTCTTCACTGTGTCTGGTTGTGATCCCCAGGTTGTGCCAGTCAGCTTTCGTATGATATTGTTTCTAGCACCCACCTTTTGCTTGATATTCAGGCAGTGCTTCTTGTAAGTAAGAGCACGGTCCAGGGGGACTCCCAGATATTTGGGTGCGCTGCAATGCTCCAGTGGGATTCCTTCCCAGGTAATAATCCTCAGAGCTCAGGATGCTTGTCTGTTCTTAAGGTGAAAAGCACATGTCTGTGTTTTAGATGGATTAGGGATCAGCTGGTTTTCCCTGTAAGAGGCAGTGAGAGCACCTAGAGCTTCAGAGAGCTTCTGTTCTACCATCTCAAAGCTCCCTGCTTGGGCGGTGATGGCATGATCATCAGCATAGATGAAACTCTGTCCCTTCTGGCAGTGGCTGGTCATTTGTGTAGATGTTGAACATGGATGGAGCGGGCACGCTCCCCTGAGGCAGGTCGTTCTCCTGTTTCCGCCACCTGCTTCTCTGGCCCTGGAACTCAACAAAAAAGCTCCTGTTTTGTAGCAGGTTTCCTATGAGGCGGGTGAGGTGGTCGTCCTTTGTGATATTATATATATGATATATGGTTAGGGATCAGCTGGTTTTCCCTGTCATAGGCAGTAAGAGCACCTAGAGCTTGGGAGAGCTTCTGTTCAACCATCTCAAAGCTCCCTGCTTGGGCGGTGATGGCATGATCATCAGCATAGATGAAACTCTCTGTCCCTTCTGGCAGTGGCTGGTCATTTGTGTAGATGTTGAACATGGATGGAGCAAGCACGCTCCCCTGAGGCAGGCCGTTTTTCTGTTTCCGCCATCTGCTTCTCTGGCGCTGGAGCTCAACAAAAAGCTCCTGTTTGGTAGCTGATTTCCTTGAGTGGTGATGGCACGATCATCAGCATAGATGAAGCTCTCTGTCCCTTCTGGCAGTGGCTGGTCATTTGAGTAGATGTTGACCATGGATGGAGCAAGCACGCTCCCCTGAGGCAGGCCGTCCTTCTGTTTCCGCCATCTGCTTCTCTGGCCCTGGAACTCCACAAAAAAGCTCCTGTTCTGTAGCAGGTTTCCTATGAGGCGGGTGAGGTGGTCGTCCTTTGTGATGTTATACATTTGTGTAGATGTGGAACATGGATGGAGCAAGCATGCTCCCCTGAGGCAGGCTGTTCTTCTGTTTCCACCATCTGCTTCTCTGGCCCTGGAACTCAACAAAAAAGCTCCTGTTTTGTAGCAGGTTTCTTAAGAGGCAGGTGAGGTGGTCGTCCTTTGTGATATTATATATATGATATATGGTTAGGGATCAGCTGGTTTTCCCTGTAATTGGCAGTAAGGACACCTAGAGCTTCGGAGAGCTTCTGTTCAACCATCTCAAAGCTCCCTGCTTGAGCGGTGATGGCATGATCATCAGCATATGTACTGATATATGTACTGATTTGTTGGAAACCGCCTTGAGTCGCCGATTAAAGGCTGAGAAAGGCGGTATACAAATACAGAAAATAAATAAATAAATAATAAATAAGCTCCCGGGTTCTGCTTGGAAATGGATTTGCAGCCCGAATGTTTATAGTTCTGGCTCTGGGTTGAAAACAACTGCGAGTCAGTGGTTGGGAGGCGATGCTGAGACGTCTGGCGCTTGGCCCTGTTTCTCGCCTTGCTCTCCAGCTCAGCTGTTGCTCTGGCTGAGCTGGATTTCCTCAAAGGAGGAAAAGAGGTGTAAATCTTTCAGGGCTGGCGTGGCCAAAGGGGAGGATGGAGTAGTAGTGCCTTGCCGAAGAGGGTTCCGCCTTCTTGGGTTTGCACCCATGGCTTTGGAGTTGGTTCTCCGAGTCCATGCCTTTCCCGGCGCTTGTCTTTGCTCGGGGTGCAGACCCGGGCTCAGCTGACTCGTGAGTCAGGCCTGTCGTAAACAGAACGGACTCTGTCCTTATTGCCGTGTCGCCCTTGCCCTGCGGAAACTTATTTTATTTTACTTTATTTTATTGATATGCCACCCTTCTCACTCCAAAGGGGACTCAGCGTGGCTTACAAGTAAAAAGTAAATACAATATATTATACTAACCGTCCCCTGCCACGCGTTGCTGTGGCCCTGTCTGTGTATATGTGTTTTGTGTGTGCATATATATATGTGTGTGTATATTTGTGTATATATGTGTGTTTGTCTGTATGTGTGTATATATATATATATATATATATGGGTGTATATATGTGTATATTAGGCTTGGGCAATGCATGGTTCTAAAGTCCTTACAAAGCTAAAGTTCTGGTGGTGAAAATTTCAGAACTCTAACAAAACTTTCAAAATGTAATTATTATTTCATTATTGGTGATTTTAATGACAGAACCAATTAGGAACTGCCATTTATTACGAAATTTTGAGAGTTTTGTTAAGAGTTCTGAAATTTTCACCACCAGAACTTTAGTTTTGTAACTACTTTAGAACCATTTAGAACCATGGATTGCCCAAACCTAGTGTATATATATTTGTGTATTTGTGTGTTTATATGTGTGTGCTTCTCTAAATGCATATTTGTGTGTATATGTGTTTATGTATATGTGTGTGCATGTGTATGTGTGTGTATATTTGTGTGTGTTTGTGCATATATATACACAAGTGTCTGTGTATATGAATGTGTGCATGTGTATATGTATATGAGTATATGTGTTTTATGTGTGTATAATGTATATGTGTTTGTGTGTATGTGTATATATATATATATATATATATATGTGTGGGTGTATATATGTGTGTGTATATTTGTGTGTTTATATGTGTACATGCAGATTGTGTATATGTGTGTGCTTCTCTATATGCATACTAGCCATCCCCTGCCAGGCGTCTGTGGCCCAGTCTGTTGATCTGGAAAATAAAGTAATGAGAAAGTGTTGGTTTCTAATACATCTAATGTCTTGATGCTTGTGGGTAAACAGCATTTCTTGCTGTTTCTTTGTCAGTGTTGATGTGAAGATGGTCTGGTTTGCCTACTCTGAAACATGCAACATATAATTGTGTGTGTGTGAATCATATCTATCTATATCTATGGCTGGATGGCTCTTTGTCAGGAGGGCTTTGATGACGTTTTCTTGCCCTGGTGAAGGGAGTTGGACTGGGTGGCCTTGAGTATTTTCTGTTGGTCATGGGGGTTCTGTGTGGGAAGTTTTCCCCATTTCTGTCGTTGGTGGGGTTCAGAACACTCTTTGATTATAGGTGAACTATAAATCCCAGTAACTACAAATCACAAATGTCAAGGTCTATTTCCCTCAAACTCCATCTGTGTTCATATTTGGGCATATGGAATATTCGTGCCAAGTTTGGCCCAGATCCATCATTGTTTGAGTCCATGGTAGTCTCTGGATGTAGGTGAACTACAACTCCCAAACTCAAGGTCAATGCTCACCAAACCCTTCTAGTGTTTTCTGTTGGTCATGGTAGTCCTGTATGCCCCGGTTGGTTCAATTCTATCATGCTATTTGATTGCAGGTGGACTATAAATCCCAGCAACTACAACTCCCTATCTATCTATCTATCTATCTATCTATCTATCTATCTATCTATCTATATCTCTATATCTCTATATCTCTATATCTCTATATCTCTGGCTGGATGGCTCTTTGTCAGGAGGACTTTGTTTACGTTTTCTTGCCCTGATGAAGGGAGTTGGATTGGATGGCCTTCAGTATTTTCTGTTGGTCATGGGGGTTCTGTGTGGGAAGTTTGCCCCGATACTGTCATTTATGGGGTTCAGAATGCTCTTTGATTGTAGGTGAACTGTGAATCCCAGTGACTACAACTCCCAAATGTCAAGGTCTATTTCCCCCAAACTCCATCTGTGTTCATATTTGGGCATATGGAATATTTGTGCCAAGTTTGGTCCATATCCGTCATTGTGTGAGCCCACAGTGCTCTCTGGATGAAGGTGAACTACAACTCCCAAACTCAAGGTCAATGCCCACCAAACCCTTCCAGTATTTTCTGTTGGTCATGGGAGTTCTGTGTGCCAAGTTTGGTTCAAATCAATCATTGATGGAGTTCAGAATGCTCTTTGATTGTAGGTGAACTATAAATCCCAGCAACTACAACTCCCTAATGACAAAATCATAATTTTTTGAGTGATGGTCACTCCTTGTGTCGTGAGACGTTTTGTTGCCAAATTTGGTGTGATTTCGTTCATTGGTTCTTTTGTTTTTAAGGAACTCATTATGCACAGAGCATTTTTATATATAGAGATTTGTGTGTATATGTGTTTATGTATATGTGTGTGCTTGTGTATATGTATGTCAATAAATGGGGATGATGGGACTTGCAGTCTAGACACATCAGAAGAACCACCAAGTTGCTCTTGCGGTGTTGATCTGCTATTCATGAGCTGCTGTGTCATCGGAAGAAGTCCAACGACTCACCAGAACATGAAGCGGAATTGCATCAACTGCCAGCATTTATTAATGACTAAGGTTGTGGGTGAACTACAACTCACATCATCCCAGGTTAATCACCTGAAACACCATCAATATTTAAAGTTTGTCATGTTGGACAAGTTTGCTCTGGATGCATGATGGGTGGGGTTCGGAGTGCTCTTTGGCTGCAGGGTGAACTATAGCTCCCACCATGGTGGATCACTCCAGTAGGTTCAGTTGGTTATGGTGGTTCTGCGTGCCAAGTTTGATTCAGGTCTATTGTTGGTGGGGTCCACCACTGTTTCTCTGGTTGTGGGTGAACTACAACTCCAAAAATCAAGGTCAATCCCTCTTAAACCCTTCCAATATTCAAATTTGAGTGTCTCCGGCATGTGTGGATCGTCGTTTGGGATCACAGTGCTCTCTGGATGTAGGTGAACTACAACTCCCCCAAATTTAGGTGAATTCCCCCCGAAGCCCTCCATTATTTTTTGTTGGTCATGGGGGTTCTGACTGCCAAGTTAGGTCCATCTTTGGTGGGATTCAAAGTGTTCTTTGTTTGCAGGTGAACGCTAAATCCCAGTAACTACAATTCCCAAATGTCAAGGGCAATTCCCCCCAAA
This sequence comes from Anolis sagrei, assembly GCF_037176765.1. NCBI lineage: Eukaryota > Metazoa > Chordata > Lepidosauria > Squamata > Anolidae > Anolis > Anolis sagrei. The sequence goes on along the minus strand of NC_090028.1, from coordinate 1,141,276 downwards.
ACCCACTAGTATTGATATTTGGGCATATCCGGTATGCATGCCAAGTTTGGTCCAGATCCATCGTTGTTTGGGTTCACAGTAGTCTATGGATGTAGGTGAACTACAACTCCTACAAATCAAGGTCAATTTCCCCCAAACCTTTCCAGTATTTTTCGTTTGTCACGGGGGTTCTGGGTGCCAAATGTGGTCCAGGTCCATCATTGTTGGAGGTCTCAGTGCTCTGTCTTGATGCAGGGTGAACTACAACTTCCATCATGTTGAGTCAGTCCCCCAAACCCCTCCAGTCTGTTCAGTTGCTGATCAATACTGCTGTGTTTGCCTTCCTTCTCTACCTGTTTCTTTCCTCCCTTCCTTTTCCCTTTGGTTCCATCTTTCCTTCTCTCTTTCCTTTTTCCCCCTCCTCCTTTCTCTCTTTTGCTCCTTCTTTCCTTCCTTCTTTCATTTTTTTACTTCCTTCTCTCCTTCCTTCGTGCTCTACCCTTCCTTCCTTCCTTCCTTCCTTCCTTCTCTCCCTCCCTCATTCTTTCTTCTCTCCCTCCCTCCTTCCTTCCTTCTCTCCTTCCTTCTCTCTTTCCTTCCTTCTCTCCTTTCCTCTTTCTTTCTCTCTTTCTCTCCCTCCTTCTCTCCTTCCTTCCTTCCTTCCTTCCTTCCTTCTCTCTTTCCCTCCTTCCTTTTCTCTTTCCTCTCTTCTCTTTCTCTCTTTTGCTCCTTCTTTCACTCCCTCCCTCCTTCTTTCACTCTCTCCCTCCCTCCCTCCCTTCCTTCTCTCCTTCTCTCCTTCCCTCCTTCTTTCTCTCCCTCGTTCTCTTCTCTCCTTCCTTCCTTCCTTCCTTCCTTCCTTCCTTCCTTCCTTCCCTCCCTCCCTCCCTCCCTCCCTCCCTCCTTCCTTCTCTCTTTCCTTTCTTCCCTCCCTCTTTCTCTTTTTTGCTCCTTCTTCCTTTTTTCACTTTTTTACTTCCTTCTCTCCTTTCTTCCTGCTCTACCTTTCCTTCCTTACTTCCTTCTTTCCTTCTCTCCTTCCCTCCTTCTCTCCTTCCTTCTCTCTTTCCTTTCTTCCCTCCCTCTTTCTTTTTTTGCTCCTTCTTTCCTTCCTTCTTTCACTTTCTAAATTTCCTTCTCTCCTTCCTTCCTGCTCTACCTTTTCTTCCTTCCTTCTCTCCTTCTTTCTCTCTTTCTCTCCTTCTCTCCTTCCTTCCTCCCCCGCTTTCTGTGTATATATGTGTGTTTGTGTATATATGTGGCTTTGTGCATGCTTTTTATTGTATTTCTTTTATTTTTGCTTTTTAAGTCCCTTCTGTTGTGTTTTTCTGTGTGTTTATGAGTGATGGTCACTCATTGGCCTGAGAGGTGCCTTGTGTCCAAATTTGGGGTCAATTCGTCCAGTGGGTTTTGAGTCATGTTCATCCCACAAACAAACATGACATTTTTATTTATATAGAAGTGGGAAAACTAGATTGTGATCGGAAACCTTGTTCAGGACATTGACCGATCAGGCCCGACTGTTGGGACATGATCAATACTTTACAAATTGCCCAGCGGACTTTTCGTGTTGTGAGTCCTGCCGTTAGGTTTCATGGTTTATTACAGGAAGGGAATATTTTCCTCCTTTCTGGAGTGTCTGTTTGCTTGGTTGATGGATTCCGTGCACATTTGTTGCTATTTGGGGAAATGGTTGGGACTCAGCCTGTGTTTGACCCTGACTCTGTTATAGTCTTTCCCCCTTCGAATGTTTCTGAGCCTATCTTGGATGTCAATGAGGATGAGGTGCAAAATGGAGACACTTGGGACAATAAGGTTACTACAGACTCTGATCGAGAAGGGTCAGGGGAAAGGCCAAGTTCTCATGAGACAATTCCAGGCTCGAGTTTGCAGGAAGGTTCATTCCTTTCTCCCGGCTCGAGTCTACAAGATAGTCTCACACCTGCAGTTTATGAGGAGATAGATAAGACCAGTCGCCGTCTGGAAATCAGCCAGAACCATAGAGAGGCCCAATGTTTATGCAGGTCAGAGAGAATTCAGCAGTTAAGGTCACAGACTGGAGGGAGTAGAAATCAGTTTCTGGGACTTATTTATTTATTATTTATTTATTACTTGCACTTGTTAACCGCCACTCTCAGCCCTAGGGCGACTCGTGGCGGTGTACAACAACATAGAAAAGACAGTTTACAATAAATCAAGACAGTGACCAACATTCTACTACTACAAACATCTACTTATACTAAAAATCCGCTTCGTCATATCATGGGTCATAATCAGTCTCATAGTCGTAGTCCATTCCGGTCGTCATTTCCAATAACATAGCACTCAGTTGAAGGCCATCTCGAAAAGCCATGTTTTCAGGCCCTTACGAAAGGCCATAAGGGAGGGCGCCTGTCTAACTTCAGCAGGGAGGGAGTTCCACAGCCGGGGGGCCACCACTGAGAAGGCCCGCTCTCTCGTCCCCGCCAGACGTGCCTGTGAGGCAGGCGGGACCGAGAGAAGGGCCTCCTCAGATGATCTCAAGGTCCTCGTGGGCTCGTAGGCCGAGATGCGGTCTGCAAGGTATTTTGGGCCGGAACCGTTTAGGGCTTTGTAGGATAACACCAGCACCTTAAATTGGGCCCGGTAGCAAATCGGCAGCCAGTGGAGCTGGGACAGCAGGGGCGTTGTATGCTCCCTGCGCCCTGCTCCTGTTAACAACATGGCTGCCGCGCGCTGGACTAGCTGAAGCTTCCGGGCCGTCTTCAAGGGCAGCCCCACGTAGAGAGCGTTGCAGTAGTCAAGGCGGGATGTGACCAAAGCGTGTACCACCGTGGCCAAGTCAGACTTAAATTGCGCTCTTAGGGACTTTCCTTCAGACCAGGCATCGTTTGGTTTCAAGTCAAGTCTTTTGGATATTCTTGTGGCCTCGTCTCGTCTCCTAGGTTTCCTGGCTTTTCCAGTGGATTAGTAGTGGCTATGTTTATGGTTTTTAGTGAAGGCATTTGATATTTCTTTGCATCTGGATTTAAACAGCAAGAATTTGAATCTTTGATATTATTCCTATGTTTGGACACTGTTCATGTTACTGCTTATTTGCCTTTTTGCTTTTGGACTTTTATCAACTTTATATTCGGCTCTTTTATTGGCTCCAATTACTCTTCAAATAAAAACGACTCTTCTTTCATCCAAGGTGTGGTGTAATGAATGATTAGAGGGCCCTGTTCCTACTCTGGGGTGCAACAGAAATCCTGTAAAGCGAGACATGTGACTTCTTTAGGGTTTGCTTTCAATAATGGGAAAGTGTCACCAGAAAAAGACTAAACATGTCTGTGGTAAACGTAAGCAAGGACCAGCTCTGCATTCGAGGGCAAAACAAAGGTCTCCGCTCAAAATGGAAACTCAAGACACTTAAAACTGCCTTGAACTTCATTATATGTTCAGTGGAGAACCATAATACACTCCGAATGGCATCAGAGTGCCATAGTCTGTGCGCATTCAGAAGAAGACCTACAAGCCACTCTAAACACCGTCGCAGAAGCATACGAGAAGCTTTCTTTCTTGCACCTGCAGATTTTGCGCTTAACCACCACCTTTGCGCTTAACCACAACCCAACTTCTTATGTAAGCTCATACTTTGTATGACCTCTACATGTCACCTCTTGTTTTTAAAACATTTTCTTTCGTGTTGCTCCTTTTCTACAGAGAAAGGGTACATTTCTTATGTTTGTTTACTAAAGGGTTTAGCTATTACTAATTTCACTCAAAGACCCTTTCAGCATTGCTGTTTTTGATCTGCTAGGTAGACAGAAGCTGGGCTGAATGGCCGGGAGCTCACCCTGACCCGGGCTTCGAATTGGCTTTCGATTGGCAAGTTTTATTGCAGCTGACGGTTAACCTGCTGTGCGAAAGTCCGGCTCTATTGAACTGAGTTATATGGTCAGAATAAAACCAGCCCCAGTCCCTTCTCTCTGTGTCGCGCATTAATGTTATGATTCCTTTGCCATATTTTAGCACATTCCCATCTCGATTGTGCCCTCTTTTGGAATGGAGGCAGGATATGAAGGCGCATCCCTCAAGACGCCTTGGCCTCGCAGTGGTTTGTCTGGAAAGGGAGCGCAAGGTGTTGCGCTTCCTCCTCGCATCTGTCATTAAGTTAATTACCCTTCTCTGGAGATCTTGGCTTTGCTGGAGACGCCAGATAAAGCGCGCGAGAGGGAATATCCGCCCTGCCCTCTCTGGGGAAGTATTAAGAAATGCATGATGATGGCATCCTGGCTGCCGTTTCGGAGTTCTTTTTTTTATTACACTTGCTTAGCGTTAGAATTCCATGCCATTGACCCATCTGATGTGTGTCCGTTCAGCTGATAGCCAAAGGCTGCTGTGCACAACATTCCCATTCTGTTGGGAATCAGCCTGTGTTTGTGTTTCATGATGCTCAGGATCATGATGCTCTTGATGTGGGACATGATGAGGGAAATGATGATGCTGAGGTGCAAGATGGAGATGGGTTGGTCAATGATTTTCATGCAGACAGTGACAGAGAGGCCCCAGTGCAAAGGGCAGATTCTCATGAGAATATTAGGATGATGGTTTACTCCATCTCTCTGTGAGCTCTCAAGATTTGAGTTTGGAAAGCAATCTGACACCGGGAAATTTTAATGGGCAGCCAGAAAGGAAGTTGAAAAATAGGTGGCTAGAGTTCAGCCAGGATCGACAACAAACTTAATGTTTACGTCGCTCTGAAAGGCTTCATCAGATAAGAGGCAAGAGTGGGGGAAAACAAAAACCATTTTTGGGCTTTGGGATATAAGGTTTGCTTCAAGGGAAAACCTGTTAGATCAGGCATCATTTGGAAATCATGTTCATGTGCCATGGAAATCCTGTTCAAGGGGTCTTGTTCTTGATCTTTTACATTTTGAAATTTTCCTATTTCTGCAAGCATTTTTTCCTACTGGCTTTTTACTCAGCTTCGATAAAAAGGATTGGTTTTTCACTCAACGTGTGGTGTGTTTTAAAGTCAGAGGGTTTCATTTCTGTTCTGGAATGCAACACATTCTGCCTTTGATTTCCTTCCATACTGACGCTTCCAGCTGATTGACAAATGCAAAGCCACGCTATAGATTTGCGAGTCTCCTCATCCCTGTAATTTCATCATTGCTTTTTGCTATACGTGCTAATTTATTGGAAAGGCGCGCATAAACCAAAGTGGCGCCCATCGAGGGAAACGCCCTTGACAAATGCCACCTCCCAGGCTGATCCCTTTGCTTCCTTCCCAGGTCATCCTCAGAGCTCGGGATGCTTGTCTGTTCTTAAGGTGAAAGGCACATGTCTGTGTTTTAGATGGGTTGGGGATCAGCTGGTTTTAGAGCTTTGGAGAGCTTCTGTTCAACCATCTCAAAGCTCCCTGCTTGAGTGGTGATGGCATGATCATCAGCATAGATGAAGCTCTCTGTCCCTTCTGGCAGTGGCTGGTCATTTGTGTAGCTGTTGAATATGGATGGAGCAAGCACGCTCCCCTGAGGCAGGCCGTTCTTCTGTTTCTGCCATCTGCTTCTCTGGCCCTGGAACTCAACAAAGAAGCTCCTGTTCTGTAGCTGATTTCCTTGAGTGGTGATGGCACAATTGTCAGCATAGATGAAACTCTCTGTCCCTCATCGCTGGTCATTTGTGTAAATGTTGGACATGGATGGAGCAAGCACGCTCCCTTGAGGGAGGCTGTTCTTCTGTTTCCGCCATCTGCTTCTCTGGCCCTGGAACTCAACAAAAAAGCTCCTGTTTTGTAGCAGGTTTCCTATGAGGCGGGTGAGGTGGTCGTCCTTTGTGATACTATACATTTTTCTCAGGAGGAGGCGATGGTGGTTCACAGTCTCATAAGCCGCTGACAGGTCTATGAAGACAGCTCCTGTGATCTGCTGCCTTTCAAAGCCATCTTCTATGTGCTGAGTCAGGTTCAGCACTTGCAATGTGCAGCTTTTGCCTTTTCTGAAGCCAGCTTTCTGTGGGATCAGACAGGGGTCTATTTTTTCCATAATTCTATGCCAAATAAGTCCAGATTTTTGTAGAGGTGACACAATAGGGAGAATAGTCTATAGCTTTTTGGATCATTACGGTCTTTGCCTGACTTCAAGATGACGATGAGTCTTGCTTTCCTCCAGATTTTGGGGATCTGACAGGATGCAGTGTGGAGAGATAAAGCGGGATATAAATTAATAATAATAATAATAATAATTATAATAATGATGTCCCTCCTGCAGAAACAAAGTTTGTGCAGTTTAATAAACATTTTCCATGTGTTTATGATAGAACTAATTAGGAAATGACATTTTTAAAACGATATGTCCAGTAGTATCCGCAGTCCATTTGGAAGGGCTGTCGTTTTCCTTCGGACACGGCACAGATTATCCTAAGAGTCCGGCAAATCGAATTACAGCCGGGCAACCAACTGTGCCTTTGCCTTGGCCTTGTCACATGATGCCGGCTCATTCCTTTTGCAAAAGGATGCCATTCATGGATTATTTGGCTTCATTTTAAAAACTGGATCCGAGCCCAATGTTGTCGGCTACGCTCTCGCGCGGGACGCACATCGGGCGGGCGGGCGGGAAGGGGCGCTCGGGAAGCAGCAGCTGCTCTCGAGGATTTCCCCAAAGTGAGCTTGTTATCGATTTAAAGCGAGCCGCAGATTGTGAAATAATATGGATTAATGCTGCGACCCGGGCAAGGCTTTTGGCCATATTCGTTTGATCTGTGAGCAAGAGATAAAGCCGGTCGGGTTATCCGGCTAATCTATAAAAAGCAACGCTCTGGAAGGAAACCGGAGATTTAAGACGAGCGGAAAGGACGGATCTGGTTGGCCCAATTCAGCGTTCAAAAACTGACTCATTTGTTCCTTTTCCACTGGCAGTTTGGGCAAAACCCGGCAGAGGAATATTTCTGCAAGAGAAGCACACAGAGATTTATTTTGCAAACACAAGACAGAGGCCAAGCGTTGTTCCAAAATGCAGAGAAATAATTCTGATGTTGACATATACACAGATCTCGCTCGCTGCAATCACTGTGTCTGATTACACCAAGTAACAAAATGTGAAAGATTTACTGATCCTGTTTGGAAAGTGTTCTTCCTGCTAAATTGTGCAGTCCTTCTGTTGAAAGTAGTGGTTATGCTCCAGAAACTTGGTTGTTTTGTGGCTGATACAAAGTAGGTTGAATTGGTTGAGTCTCAAAAAACTAGAGCACGATTTTTGCTCCTGGGCAGGGGCGGCTCAACCCTTACGCAAAGTAAGCAGTCGCGGTAGAGTTGATTGTGCCCAGGGGCACTCTTGAGGCGCTCTTGGGGGAAAATACACCTTGACATATGCGAGTTGCAGTTACTGGGATGTATAGTTCACCTACAATCAAAGAGCATTCTGAACTCCACCAATGATGGAACTGAACCAAATATGGCACACTGAACTCCCACGACAAACAGAAAATATATATCAGTGATTGGTTGGGGGGGGGGGGTGTGCCAAAATACTGTTTGCTTACCGTTGAAAATTACCGAGGGCCGCCTCTGCTCCTGGGTTATCAATGCCATTTCCTAATTGGGTGTATCATAAAAACATGGGAAAATGTGTCTTCTATTCTGCCTTGGTCAGACCACTTTACCTAGAATCTCACTTTGTCCACTTTAAAAGAGGCAGTGGTCTCTCTCTCCCCTGCTGAAGAAACCAGACTTAGATCCCTCGGTTCCCTCCAGTGACTGCCCAGTTTCAAACCTCTCGTTCCTGGGCAAGGTGATGGAGAGGGCAGCAGCGGAGCAGTTGCAGCAATTCCTAGACGACACAGCCGGACTAGATCCCTTCCAGTCCGGCTTCCATGCGGGGCATGGGAGAGAGACTGTGCTGGTCTCCATCACGGATCACCTTCGATGCCAGCTTGACCAGGGCAGGTCGGCGCTGCTTGTGTTATTGGATCTCACAGCAGCATTGACACAGTCGACCACAATCTCTTGACCCACCGCCTTGCTGTTGCTGGAGTCAGGGGGAGAGCTTTAAACTGGCTGTCCTCCTTTCTCCACAACTGTGGACAGCGAGTGGAGAGGGAGGCCTGGTCTTTGAGAGCCCCCCCCCTCTCTTGTGGGGTTCCTCCTCAGGGGGCCATCCTCTCCACTTTCTTGTTTAACGTCTATAAGCGACCACTTGCTCAGCTGGTTCGAGATTTTGGGCTGACCAGTATGGCGATGACACTCAGCTGGTGCTGAAGATGGAAGGCCGACCGGACTCTGTACCCGATTGTTTCCATCAGTGCCTCATTGAGGCCGTGACTGGGTGGCTGCGTGCCAGCAGGTTGAGGTTGAATGCAGCAAAGACGGAGATCCTATGGCTGGGTCAACCGGGCAGTGGGGACATCCAGCTGCCTACCCTGGATGGTGAGGCGCTATGCCCGTCATCGTTGCTCAAGAGTCTGGGAGTCCTTTTGGACCCTCTGCAGACGATGGAGGCCCAGGTCTCCGCCGTGAGCAGAACCGCCTTCTTTCTTCCACCTGCGGCAGGCTAGACGGCTGGCCCCCTCCCTGTCCAGGGACGACCTGGCTATGGTCATCCAGGCCACGGTCATCTCAAGACTGGACTACTGTAACGCCCTCTACATTGGCCTTCCTCTGTCGGTGATCCGGAAGCTCAAGTTGGTACAAAACGCAGCTGCTTGGCTTCTTGCGGGAATTCCGATGAGATGCCACATCACCCCAATCTCTTCCTGCAGCTGCCTTGGTGACCCATTGAACACCGGATCACTCTCAAAGGGATGGGACTCACCTTGAAGGCCTCGCATGGTCTGGGGCCAATGTACCTGAGGGACCGCCTCACCCCCTCCCAACCCCAGAGATCCCTCCGCTCTGAGGACCAAGATCGGTTGGAAATTCCCAGTGTCAAGACCTTGCGCCTAACAGCAACCAGGCGCAGCGCCTTCCCAGCAGTGGCACCATCACTCTGGAATACTCTGCCACCTCAAGTCCCTGCCTTGCGGGACTTACCAGCTTTCCGCAGGGCATGGAAGACATATCTATTTTGACGGACCTTTGATCTCTGGTTGTTTTTAAATTGTTTTAAATTGTGTTCGATTTTAGCCTGTTCTTGTAAGCCGCTCCAAGCCCCAGGGGAGTGGTGGCATCAAAGTTCAAATAATAAATAAATAAAATAAATAAATTCTGGGCCCCACAATTGAAGGGAGATGTTGACTCTAAGCTGGAATGTGTCCAGAGGAAGAGGGTGACTCAAAGGATCAAGGGTCTGGAGAACAAGCCCTATGTGGAGCGGCTTAAAGAGCTGGGCATGTTTTGCCTGCAGAACAGAAGGCTGAGAGGAAACATGGATGAGGGCCATGTATAAATATGTGAGGGGAATATGTCATCGGGAGGAGGGAACTAGCTTCCTTATTGCTGCCCTCGAGACTCGGACTCAATGGAACAATGGCTTCAGTACAGGAAAGAAAGGCGATTCCACCTGAACATGAGGAAGAACTTCCTCACTGTGAGAGCCGTTCAGCAGTGGAACTCTCTGCCCTGGAGTGTGATAGAGGCTCCTTCTTTGGAAGATTTAAACAGAGTCTGGATGGTCATCTGTCGGGGAGGCTTTGCGGGTGACTTTCCTGCTTTTTGGTAGAACGGGGTTGGACTGGATGGCCCACCAGGTCTCTTCCAATTCTAGGATTCTATGAAACCAGGAACAGAATATTTTTGCATGGAGTTATTTCAGAGAGAAGAGCGGCAAACCTTGGAAACCTATAGACAGAAATGTCAGGCATCTCAGAATGTGAACGGCTTCCCGCACGGCCTGTTTTAACCATCTGAAAAGCGGCGTTTTGGCAGCAACATCCTCCTGTTTCTTGCTCCTGGCGCTCCTCTTCTGGGTCAGCGGAGAAGACAAAAGACCGGCTCCTGGCTCGGACTTTCTGCCCCAGTTTCATGTGTGTGTGAGAGAGACAGAGGCCTGTGTCTTGGGTTTCAGTGGGGAGAACTTGCCGTCCCGTCCCTCCATCCTGCGGGATTTTGCAGACTTTCAGAAAACTTTCTTGGCCGCAAACCAGGAAGGAGGAGGAGGAGGAGGTGAGGGGGCTTCGGTGCCAGCTTTTTGGATGGATGATGAGGAGGAGGAAGAAGAAGAAAAAGAGGAGGAAGAGGAGAAGGAGGAGGAGGAAGAAGAAGAAGAGGAGGAGGAGGAGGAAGAAGAATAAGAAGAGGAGGAGGAGGAGAAGGAAGAAGTGGTGGTGGTGGAGGAGGAGGAGGAGGAGGAGGAAGAAGAAGAAGAGGAGGAGGAGGAAGAAGAGGAGGAGGAGGAGGAGGAGGAGGAGGAAGAAGAATAAGAAGAGGAGGAGGAGGAGGAGGAGAAGGAAGAAGTGGTGGTGGTGGTGGAGGAGGAGGAGGAGGAAGAAGAAGAGGAGGAGGAGGAAGAAGTGGTGGTGGTGGAGGAGGAGGAGGAGGAGGAAGAAGAAGAGGAGGAGGAGGAAGAAGTGGTGGTGGTGGAGGAGGAGGAGGAGGAAGAAGAAGAAGAGGAGGAAGAAGAAGAGGAGGAGGAGGAGAAAGAAGAATAAGAAGAGGAGGAGGAAGAAGAGAAAGAGGAAGAAGAAGAAAAAGAAGTGGAGGAGGAGGAAGGGGGGAGGACGAAGAGGAAGAAGAAGAGGAGGAGTAGGAGGAAGAAGAAGAAGAAGAGGAGGAGGAAGAAGAAGAAGAGGAGGAGGAGGAAGAGGAGGAGGAAGAGGACGAGGAGGAAGAAGTGGTGGTGGAGGAGGAGGACGAAGAAGAAGAAGAAGAAGAGGAGGAGTAGGAGGAAGAAGAAGAAGAGGAGGAGGAGGAGGAAGAAGAGGAGGAGGAGGAGGAGGGAGAAGAAGGAGAAGAAGAGGAGGAGGAGGAGGAGGAAGAAGAAGAAGATGGAGAAGAAGAAGGAGGAGGAGAAGGGGAGGAGGAGGCGGAAGAGGAGGAAAAGGGAAAAGAGGAGGAGGAGGAAGAAGGAGAAGGAAAAGAGGAGGAGGAGGCTGATTGAGATATGAAATCCATGTCCCAAGGAAGAGGGAGAAGGCTTTTTTTCTTCTGCCCTGGAAACTAGGACTCGATGGAGCCATGGGTTCAAATTGCAGGAGAGGAGATTCCACCTGAACATGAGGAAGAACTTCCTAACTGTGAGAGCCGTTCAGCAGTGGAACTCTCTGCCTTGGAGTCTGGAGGAAGCTCCTTCCTTGGAGGCTTTTAAACATCTATTGGGAAGGCTTTGGTTGTGCTTTTCCTGCATGGTGGAAAGAAGGGGGTTGGACTGGATGGCCTTTGGGGGTCTCTTCCAACTCTAGGATTCTGTGATTCCAACTCTCACAATTCCTAACAGCCGGTGGGAGGGCCGAAGTTCGTCAAACTCTTTCCCGAGACTACATAGAATATTTCCCAGGCTGTGGTCACCACGGAAGGTGAGGACTGGACATGTACGGTAGCTTCGTATGGGTCTGGATCAAGGCACGTGCGGCCACTCACTGATCCCTAAACGTTTTGGGTGCTAATCCTTCACAAAGGAAGGCTTTGTATTGATTTGCGGGCCGTGGGGCTCTTTTCACCTTCAGAGCGGACCACACAGCGCGACGTGGAATGTGTTGTTTGCAGCAGATAAGGAGGCCCTCCTAATCTCGTGTGTGTCCTTCTCTTTCCCTTTGACATTGGAAGTTTGTGAGGACATTTTGGACGCACAACGTCTCCTCCCGGAGAGTTGGGCTCCCGCACTCTCCCTCTTCCTTTTGCAAGCCTGTTCCAATTCCTTTGCGCCTTGCTTCTCAAAACAATCCCCGCTTATTCTGCTTTCCTTGGCCGGCTTCACCAGGGAAATCCTGCCCTAAATCCTATTGGAATTCAGCCATTGAATCCGTGGCATTTACCCCTTTTTTGACTCATTCATAATTGGCTGAATGGAGCTGTTCTAGGTAGACTTATAGATGATGCGACCCATATTATTTTGCCCAGCAACTCAAGATTGGTGTTACATCACTAGCAAAATATTATTATTATTATTATTATTATTATGGTTATTCTTTATGTAAATGTGCATTTTCTGTGCTATTCTAATAATATAATATACTATATTGTGTTATTCTTTATGTAAATGTGCATTTTCTGTGCTCTTCTAATAATATAATATAATATATTGTGTTATTCTTTATGTAAATGTGCATTTTCTCCTGTGCTATTCTAATAATAAAATATATTGTATATGCATATAATATTTATAATATTATAATGTAATGCAATATAATAATAATAAGATATAATTATATATTTATATTACATTGTAATATTACTAATAATATTACGATATCGTGGTATGGTGCAATGTAGCAATGTTTCATGCTGATACTGTACTATGCTCATAATATAATATATTTTATGTAATATATACCTTGTAAGCCGCCCTGAGTCCCCTTCGGGGTGAGAAGAGCAGCATAGAAATATCGTAAACAAGCAAACAAACAAACAAATAAATAAATTTCTTGCCTTGCAGAATGGTGCTGGATGGCCTTTGGTGGCCCCTTCCAACTCTATTATTATTATTATTATTATTATTATTATTATTATTATTATTATTAAGTAGAGCCTGGATGGCCACCTGTTAGGAGTGCTTTGACTGTGCTTTTCCTTCCTGGCAGAATAGGACTGGACTGGATGGCCTTTGGGGGGCCCTTCCAACTCTATATCTCTATTATATTATTATTATTATTATTATTATTATTATTATTAAGAAGCAGAGGCTGGATGGCCATCTGTTGGGGGTGCTTTGACTGTGCTTTTGCTGCCTGATAGAAGGGGGGCTGGACTGGATGGCCTTTGGGGGCCCCTTCCAACTCTATATCTCTATTATTATTATTATTATTATTATTATTATTATTATTATTATTATGAAGCATCCGTTGGGGGTGCTTTGACTGTGCTTTTCCTGCCTGACAGAATGGGGGCTGGACTGGATGGCCTTTGGAGGCCACTCCCAACTCTAGAACCCTATTAATAATAATAATAATAATAATAATAATAATAATAATTAAGCAGAGGCTGGATGGCTATCTGTTGGGGTGCTTTGATTGTGCCTTATCGGCCTGAAAGAAGGGGGCTGGACTGGTTGGCCTTTGGGGGATCATTCTAACTCTAAAATTTTTATTATTATTATTAAGCAGAGGCTTGATGGCCATCTGTTGGGGGTGCTTTGACTGTGCTTTTCCTGCCTGACAGAAGGGGGCTGGATTGGTCCTTTGGGGGCTACTTCCAACTCTAGAATTCTATTATTATTATTATTATTATTATTATTAATAATAATAATAATAACCACCAGAGGCTAGATGGCCATCTGTCAGGAGTGATTGGATTGTGCTTTTCCCTGCTGGAGGAATGGGGCAGGACTGGATGGCCTTTGGGGGCTACTTTCAACTCTAGAATTCTATTATTATTATTACTATTAATAATAATAATAACCACTAGAGGCTAGATGACCATCTGTCAGGAGTGATTGGATCGTGCTTTTCCCTCCTGGAGGAATGGGGCAGGACTGGATGGCCTTTGGGGGCTACTTCCAACTCTAGAATTCTATTATTATTATTACTATTAATAATAATAATAATAATAATAATAATAATAACAGCAACCAGAGGCCAGATGGCCATCTGTCAGGAGTGATCGGATTGTGCTTTTCCCTCCTGGAGGAATGGGGCAGGTCTGGATGGCCTTTGAGGGCTACTTCCAACTCTAGAATTCTATTATTATTATTATTATTATTATTATTAATAATAATAACCATCAGAGGCTAGATGGCCATCTGTCAGGAGTGATCGGATTGTGCTTTTCCCTCCTGGAGGAATGGGGCAGGTCTGGATGGCCTTTGGGGGCTACTTCCAACTCTAAAATTCTATTATTATTATTACTATTAATAATAATAATAATAATAATAATAATAATAACAGCAACCAGAGGCCAGATGGCCATCTGTCAGGAGTGATCGGATTGTGCTTTTCCCTCCTGGAGGAATGGGGCAGGTCTGGATGGCCTTTGAGGGCTACTTCCAACTCTAGAATTCTATTATTATTATTATTATTATTATTAATAATAACCATCAGAGGCTAGATGGCCATCTGTCAGGAGTGAACGGATTGTGCTTTTCCTGTCTGGTGGAATGAGGCTGGACTGGATCACCTTTGGGGGCTTCTTCCAACTCTAGAATTCTATTATTATTATTATTATTATTATTATTATTATTATTATTATTATTTATTAAGCAGAGACTGGATGGCCATCTGTTGGGGGTGCTTTGACTGTGCTTTTGCTGCCTGACAGAAGGGGGGCTGGACTGGATGGCCTTTGCAGGCCCCTTCCAACTCTATTATTATTATTATTACTATTATTACTATTATTATTAATAATAATAATAACCACCAGAGGCTAAATGGTCATCTGTCAGGAGTGATCTGATTGTGCTTTTCCCTCCTGGAGGAATGGGGCAGGACTGGATGGCCTTTGGAGGCTACTTCCAACTCTAGAATTCTATTACTACTACTACTACTATTATCGTTATTAATAATAATAATAATAACCACCAGAGGCTAGATGGCCATCTGTCAGGAGTGATCGGATTGTGCTTTTCCTGCCTGGAGGAATGGGGCAGGACTGGATGGCCTTGGGGGCTACTTCCAACTCTAGAATTCTATTATTATTATTATTATTACTACTACTACTAATAATAATAATAACCACCAGAGGCTAGATGGCCATCTGTCAGGAGTGATCAGATTGTGCTTTTCCTGCCTGGAGGAATGGGGCTGGACTGGATGGCCTTTGGGGGACCTCTAATATTCTTCTTCCTCTAGCTTTACATGGATGTGTCCATCAGTCCTTCCTGGAGTCCTCCTGGGCTCCATTTGCTCCGAGTTGTAAGTCAGGGTGTGTTTTCCAGAGGGACGTACTCATCACTCGCTTTTATGGGATGCGTCGACACACACCGAGTAGTAGAGGGAAGGTGAGAAGCAGGCGTTTCCTAGAACCCGGCAAGGTGTGTTTACCTCCCGAGGCTTGCTTTCACTCGTGATAAACATCACCCATGTGGCTGGCGTTGCCTGCTGCGGAGTTGTGCTTGCACGCTTGCACGTGGTCCCTTCTTCGTTCCCTGGGAATCTGAGCAGGAGAGGAGGACCTCTGTTAGGACGGTCCATGCCTTCAACGCATCCCTTTCTCTCTTTCCTGGCAGGCCTTGCAAACCAAAGCGAAGAAGGTTCAGATTGAGGGCAGGCGGTGTCCCTTCGCCGTGACATCCTGGCTGACCGAGGGAACATGGAGCACGCAGGTAAGCTGGCCTTCAATCTGTTGCTATTTATTTATTATTTATATTTATTTATTGACGACATTTCTATGCCGCCCTTCTCAACCCGGAAGGCGACTCAGAGCGGCTTACAAGTAAAAAGTAAATACGATATATCATATTATTACCATAGGACAGCATTGATATTATATATTACATTGTACTAAAACATTATACAGTAATAGTATTAGTAATATTACATTTAATATAAAATATATAATTATAATATCATACTATTATTAATATTATATATTACATTGTACTAAAACATTATACAGCAATATTATTAGTAGTATTCTATTTAATATAAAATATATTATTATAATATCACACTATTATTAGTATTATATATTACATTGTACTAAAACATTATACAGTAATAGTATTAGTAATATTACATTTAATATAAAATATATTATTATAATATCACACTATTATTAGTATTATATATTACATTTTACTAAAACATTCTACAGCAATATTATTAGTAATATTCCATTTAATATAAAATATATAATTATAATACCATATTATTATTATTATTATTATTAGTAGTAGTAGTAGTAGTAGTAGTAGTAGTATATTGTTTATTGTATGGCATTATATTATTGTATTACATTATAATATTATAATCTATTTATTTACAGTAATATTGTTAGTAATATTACATTTAATATAAATATATATAATTATAATATCATACTATTATTAATATTATATATTACATTGTGCTAAAACATTCTACAGTAATATTATTAGTAATATTACATTTAATATAAAATATATAATTATAATACCATATTATTATTATTAGTAGTAGTATATTGTATATTGTATGACATTATATTATTGTATTACATTATAATATTATAATTTATTTATTTACAGTAATATTGTTAGTAATAATCCATTTAATATAAAATATATAATTATAATATACTATTATTAATATTATATATTACATTTTACTAAAACATTATACAGCAATATTATTAGTAATATTGCATTTAATATAAAATATATAATTATAATACCATATTATTATTATTATTAGTAGTATATTGTATATTGTATGACATTATATTCTTGTATTACATGATAATATTATTATTTATTTATTTACAGAAATATTATTAGTAGTATTACATTTAATATAAATATATATAATATCATACTATTATTAATATTATATATTACATTGTACTAAAACATTATACAGTAATAGTATTAGTAATATTACATTTAATATAAAATATATTATTATAATACCATATTATTATTATTATTATTATTAGTAGTAGTAGTAGTAGTAGATTGTATATCGCAGTGTTTCTCAACCTGGGGGTTGGGACCCCCGTGGGGGTTGTGAGGGGGTGTCAGAGGGGTCACCAAAGACCATCAGAAAGCATAGAATTTTCTGTTGGTCATGGGGGTTCTGTGTGGGAAGTTTGGTCCAATTCTATTGTTGGTGCAGTTCAGAATGCTATTTCATTGTGGGTGAACTATTTATTTATTTATTTATTTACTGCACTTGTAGACCGCCGTTCTCAGCCCTGGGGCGACTCACGGCGGTGTACAACATGTAAAATCAGGTACAATTTACAACATAAGCAATATCAAAAACAACATTAAACAACATCACTATCAATAATACAATTACACTAAGTCATTCGCGATGTCTCATCGTTGAATCACAATCCAATAAATACCAACAACTACAACTCCCAAATGTCAAGATTGTATTTTCCCCAAACTCCACCAGTGTTCACATTTGGGCACATTGAGTCTCTGTGTAGAGTTTGGTCCTGATCCATCCTTGTTTGAGTACACAGTGATCTCTGGATGTAGGTGAACTACAACTCCAAATCCTTCCATTTTTTTGTTGGTTATGGGAGTTCTGTGTGCCAATTCCATCGTTGGTGGAGTTCAGAATTCTCTTTGATTGTAGGTGAACTATAAATCCCAGCAACTACAACACCCAAATGACAAGGTCTGTTTTCCCCAAACTCCACTAGTGTTCACTCTATCCAAGGCAAGGCTTCCAAGGACCAGGAAAGACGTCTTGACTCAATTCCAAACGATGCTTCGTCTGACTACAGATTCTATACTTGGCACTTTTATCCCCTAATTTCTCTATGTCCCAAGCAGCCAGAAACGGATTTTGTTTCAGCCTTGTCTCTGTTATCAATCTCTCTCTCAGCCTGGCAGAACGCCTAAGAGATTGGGTTGTTTGCCTGTGCTGACTAAAAACATGCTTTCTGTCTACTGGCTCATTAATTTCTGCAACTGGGCCAGGTGCCGAGCTATTCTCAAGCTCCGAATCATGGGAATTCCCTGGTAGCAATTCAGGGACCACACCATCATCCCCAAACTCTTCAGGAACATTCTCATCAGAAGAGACACTTTGAACAGGAATCCCGTTGTCATTCTCTGCATCTAGAGCAACCTCATCATTAGATACATGAACCTCATTGTCATTCCCAGCATCCAGAGTATCCTGATCATTAGACACAATCACAGACTGAACTCCAACACTGCGCTGAATATGGAAGTTGGAGGTGCCAGGTCATGCGACAGACCTAAAATGCGCTGGCCCCACTGTTTGAAATGCAACGTTGCTGAAGCAAGACTCACAATGAGAGACGTGACTGATAGGAACAAGCGGAGAACAAGAAGCAAACAAGTGGACCCTTCGAATTCGTGGGCCAAACACCAGGAAGGAGAAGAAGAAGAAGAAGAAAAAAGAAGCAGCAGCAGAAGGAGAAGAAGAAGAAGAAGAAAAAGAAGAACCACCACCACCCACCACCACCACCCACCACCACCACTCACCACCACCACCCACCACCACCACCCACCACCACCACTCACCACCACCACCCACCACCACTCACCACCACTACCACCCACCACCACCACCACCCACCACCACCACCACCCACCATCACCACACACCACCACCCTCCACCCCCACCACCCACCACCACCACCCACAACCACCATCTCCACCCACCACCACCCTCCACCCCCACCACCATCACCCACCACCACCACCCACAACCACCATCTCCACCCACCACCACCACCCACCACCACCCACCACCACCCACCACTACCACTCACCGCCACCACCCACCACCACCACACACCACCACCCCCACCACCACCACCCACCACCACCACCCTCCACCACCACCAGCACCCACCACCACCCACCACCCACCACCACCACCACCACCACCCCCCCACCACTACCACCCACCACCACCACCCACCACCACCACCCACAACCACCATCTCCACCCACCACCACCCTCCACCCCCACCACCATCACCCACCACCACCACCCACAACCACCATCTCCACCCACCACCACCACCCACCACCACCACCCACCACCACCCACCACTACCACTCACCGCCACCACCCACCACCACCACACACCACCACCCCCACCACCACAACCACCACCACCCCCCCACCACTACCACCCACCACCACCACCCACAACCACCATCTCCACCCACCACCACCCTCCACCCCCACCACCATCACCCACCACCACCACCCACAACCACCCCCCACCACCATCACCCACCACCACCACCCACCACCCACCACTACCACTCACCGCCACCACCCACCACCACTACACACCACCACCCCCACCACCACCACCCACCACCACCACCCACCACCACCACCCTCCACCACCACCAGCACCCACCACCACCCACCACCCACCACCACCCACCACCACCACCACCACCCCCCCACCACTACCACCCACCACCACCACCCACCAACACCACCCACAACCACCACTACCACTCACCACCACCACCCACCACCACCGCCTCCGCCACCACCACCACCACCACCCGCTTTGAGTCTCCTCTAGAGAGGAAAAGTGGGGCATTAATTTATTTATTTAATTCATTTATTTAACAACTTTTTTATTTATTAACAACAACAGCAACAGCAACAACCTGCTTTGGGTCACCTGTGGAGAAAAAAAGTGGGATATAAATAAACGTAATTATAACAACAACAACATCTGGATTGTAAAATAATGGGCGTGCTGCGTTCGGTATCAAAGATGCAATGAGTTGACGATGGTGCATTCACGCCTTTCCCATAAATCCGGACAGGTTTTGGCTTTGAGTAAAAAAACAAAACAAAACGATACAGATTTCTAAGTGCGATTTCTTTTGCAAGTTGAGCAAAACAATCCCAGGGTCGAGCTCAAGATAAGGAGAAGGAGGAATGCACCTCTTGGCTAGCTTCAGCCTTGCTTGCACCAACACGTCTTGGGTTAAGATTGGAAGAGGGTGCCTGCCTTTTGCAGCCCGTTTGCAAAAAGGACGGGGTTGAGTCAAAGCGTTTGTGGGTTGCAGAGAGAGCATTTTGTGCAAAACGAACGGTTATCTTGTTGTTTTTTTAGCAAATAGCCCCCCCCCCCCCAAGTCCCAAATCACAACAAAAGTGAATTTACAGCAAATGATGGAACACAGGACTTTTCTCGTGGAGAAGATACGCATCTGTTATTTACATCCCTAATTAAAAGAAGACTAGTAATAAAAAAGAGAGGTTGTTCCGGGGAAAGAAAGGATGGCTGCCTTGGAATTTTTGGAACCAGATTCATACAGAATCTATAGTTGGTGCTTTTGGTCTGACTCTTTATTTCTTCCATGGTACACCACATCCATCATATTCACTGCTTTGATATCTTCTAGATACGTGTTCTGGAGCAATGTAATGGATTGGAGTGATGATGATGATGATGATAATTATTATTATTTTATCACTCCCATCTGTTATATTGCTTCAAAACTTCCTCCTCCTCCGCTTCCTCCTCCTCTTCTTCTCTTTCTTTTCCTCCTCCTCTTCTTCCTTTTTCTTTTCTTCTTCCCCCTCCTCTCCCTTTTCTTCCTCTTTCTCTTTTCTTCCTCCTCCTCCTCCTCTTCTCCCTCCTCCTCTTTTTCCCTTTTCTTCTTCCTCCTCTTCCTCTTTTTCTTCTTCCTCTTCCTCTTTTTCCTCCTCTTCCTCTTTTTTTCTTCCTCCTCCTCTCCATCCTTTTTCTTTTCTTCTTCCCCCTACTCTTCCTCTCCTTCTTTTTCCTCCTCCTCCTCCTCCTCCTCCTCCTCTTCTTTTCCCCCTTTTCTTCTTCTTCTTCTTCCTCTTCCCCCTCCTCCTCTGCCTCTTCATCTTTTTTCCTTTTCTTCTTCCTCCTCTTCCTCTTCTTCTTCTCACTCTTCCTCTTCTTCCTCCTCCTCTTCTTCCTCTTCCTCTTTTTTCCTCCTCCTCTTTGTCCTACTCTCCTTCGTCTTTCTTTTCTTCTTCCCCCTCCTCTTCCTCTTCTTCCTCTTCCCCCTCCTCCTCTTCATCTTTTTCCCCTTTTCTTCTTCTGCCTCTTCCTCTTCCTCCTCTTCCTCCTCCTCTTCCTCTTTTTCCTCCTCTTTTTCTTTTCTTCCTCCTCTTCCTCTTTCTTTTCTTCTTCCTCTTCTTCTTATCCGCCTCCTCTTCCTCCTCCTCTTCCTCTTCTTCTTCTTCCTCTTCCTCTTTTTCCTCCTCTTCCTCTTTTTTTCTTCCTCCTCCTCTCCATCCTTTTTCTTTTCTTCTTCCCCCTACTCTTCCTCTCCTTCTTTTTCCTCCTCCTCCTCCTCCTCCTCCTCCTCTTCTTTTCCCCCTTTTCTTCTTCTTCTTCTTCCTCTTCCCCCTCCTCCTCTGCCTCTTCATCTTTTTTCCTTTTCTTCTTCCTCCTCTTCCTCTTCTTCTTCTCACTCTTCCTCTTCTTCCTCCTCCTCTTCTTCCTCTTCCTCTTTTTTCCTCCTCCTCTTTGTCCTACTCTCCTTCGTCTTTCTTTTCTTCTTCCCCCTCCTCTTCCTCTTCTTCCTCTTCCCCCTCCTCCTCTTCATCTTTTTCCCCTTTTCTTCTTCTGCCTCTTCCTCTTCCTCCTCTTCCTCCTCCTCTTCCTCTTTTTCCTCCTCTTTTTCTTTTCTTCCTCCTCTTCCTCTTTCTTTTCTTCTTCCTCTTCTTCTTATCCGCCTCCTCTTCCTCCTCCTCTTCCTCTTCTTCTTCTTCCTCTTCCTCTTTTTCCTCCTCTTCCTCTTTTTTCTTCCTCCTCGTCTTCCTCCTCCTCTTCCTCTTTCTTTTCTTCTTCCTCTTCCTTCTCCTCCTTCCTTTTTCTTTTCTTCTTCCCCCTACTCTTCCTCTCCTTCTTCTTTTTCCTCCTCCTCCTCCTCCTCCTCTTCTTTTCCCCCTTTTCTTCTTCTTCTTCTTCCTCTTCCCCCTCCTCCTCTGACTCTTCATCTTTTTTCCCTTTTCTTCTTCCTCCTCTTCCTCTTCTTCTCACTCTTCCTCTTTTTCCTCCTCCTCCCCGTCTTATTCCTCTTCCTCTTTTTTCCTCCTCCTCTTCGTCCTCCTTCCTCTTTCTTTTCTTCTTCCCCCTCCTCTTCCTCTTCTTCCTCTTCCCCCTCCTCCTCCTCCTCCTCCTCCTCCTCTTTTTCCCCTTTTCTTCTTCTGCCTCTTCCTCCTCCTCCTCCTCTTTTTCCTCCTCTTTTCTTTTCTTCCTCCTCTTTTTCCTCTTCCTCTTTCTTTTCTTCTTCCTCTTCTTTATCCGCCTCCTCTTCCTCCTCCTCCTCCTCTTATTCTTCTGCTATCACTCCTCATCATTATATTGCTCCAGAACCTATATGTAGAAGATACCAAGTTGTTGTTGTTGTTGTTGTTGTTGTTGCCTTATATGACTTGAAGCAGGGGCACCACACCATTCAAAACACATCACCATACAGACATTCAGTAGAATGCACGTCTTGAGACATATTTCTGTAAAAGATGTGCACATGAAAACACACGGAACCATTTGTAATATTCTGAGCATTCCCTTCTAAACAGGGGGTTGTTGCGTGACTTTGGAAGAAACAACAATCTCATGTGTTCCCACACTTTCTGCAATGACAATAGGGGAGAAGCCAGAGCAATGGGACTGTCTGGGGAGCCTCTCTTCGGAGTCATTCCTGGAGACACCGACCGGTCATTTTCAGGACTTAAAACCTCACGTTGACGTTCCGTGCAGCCTTTTTGCGCTTGATGTGCAGCTGCTTTTCCCGCGAGGGCGAGAGGGAGCGCGCGTTCTATATGGGGCCTGCAATGGAAACGTGAGCTCCCGACAATGATCGGACTTTGAGCCATGCCATTCCTCGCCTTTGTGGATTCGGAACAGAAGGCCCTTCCTCGCTTTGGGAGGGAGTCGGGGGCACAAAGAGAAGAAACCAGGGAGCGAAGCTAGTCCTTCTCTCTGGGCCAAGTGGCGTCTGACGTTCCTCCCTCTTTGTGCCCTTGAGTTGCAAGGTTTGTCCTTGTCCTTTGCAGATTTCGTACGTGGGAGGCTCAGGGTGAAGTGGGGATGAAGCAGAGGAAGTGGAGAGGAAGGCCCCAAAGTGGAGGGCAAGACTTCGTTGTGTTAGTTTTGGCCCATCCACTCTCTCATCCGTTGAGGTCCCTTTTGCATCCTGTCTTCTGGAGTAGTCGCTCTCCTCCTCCCAACTTCTGGAGACACTGACTGCTCATTTTCAGGACTTAAAATTTCATGTTGGCTCACAGGCCCAGAGTTCCCATGATCCCCTTCCTCATTTACATCGATATCGGCAACAACCATGGGCTGAACTACCACATGAATGTAGGACACTACACTTAGGTAGAAAACAATGAAATGGGAGATGCTTGGCTCGAGAATAGAATCACACGTGAAAAAGATCTAGGAGTCTTCGTGGAGAACAAGTTGAACCTGAGCCAAGAATGTGACGCAACAGCTTGAAAACCCAATGAGATTTTGGGCTGCATCCCAAGGAGGAGAGTGTCCGGATCAAGGGAAGTCCTGGAACCTCTCTCTCTTCTAAACATTGGCTCTGAGGATCTCTTGCCTTTTGCCTCCGCCTCTTGCCGTTTGTGCTGATCCTGGTGCTTCTTCTTCTGCGCTCTCTCCATAAGCTTGAACAGGACAAATCTGCAGGTTGGTTCTTCTAATTGCCGGAGCTTGTCCAGACACATCGGAGCAAGGAGGAGATCCCTGCGTAGGGTTTTCTCTCTTGTTCTGGAGTGTCTTTCTCGTTCTCCCCTTTGCACGAAACGAGAGCGAGACAGAGAAGCCAAGATGGGAAGAAGGCGATGACTAAGAAAGGTAGGGAACCCAACAGCGAGTGAGGGGCCGCCACAACGAAGGGAGGAAACAGTATGTCAGGGGTGGGAGTGCACCTCTGGGATTGCCCTCGGTTTCCTTTGCTGTGAAGCACATGTGTCCCTCAATGCCCTTCTTCTATATGGTCCTTCTGCAAATGCTGGGCTCCAAGTCCACTATAGCTCAGGCCTGGGCCAACTTCGGCCCTCCCTCCAGGTGTTTTGGACTTCAACTCCCACAGCTTCCTTTCTGGGAGTTGTAGTTCAACTCCCTCCACCGATGATGACCTCCACCGATGATGGACCTGGACCACACTTGTAGTTCACCCACAACCAGAGAAACTGTGACCTCCACCGATGATGGACCTGGACCACGCTTGGCACACAGAACCCCCATGATTGACACAACCTACTGGAGGGGTTTGAGGGGACTGGCTCACCATAGTGGGAGTTGTAGTTCACCCTACAGCCAGAGAGCACACTGAACTCCACCTGTGATGCATCTAGAGCAAACTTGCCCAGCATGAAAATTGTTAAGTAACCTGGCATGGCATGATGGGAGTTGTAGTTCACCCACACAATTAAAAAAATGACTATTTGAAATAACCCGGGCAATGCTGGGGACCCAAGCGAGTATAATAATAAATATCAATATAATTAATATCAATATGATATGATATAGTATCTATTATGATATGATATAATACAACATGCTGTAGCAGGACATCCCTTTTGCAAAGACAAAGTTTTTGCAGTTTAATATACTTTCTTCATAATTTTTGGGTAGAACTAATTAGGACATTTATACCCCAGGAACAAAAAAATAATGTTACATGTTGTTATTGTTGTTGTTGTTGTTGTTGTTGTTCTTCTTCTTCTTCTTCTTCTTCTTCTTCTTATTATTATTATTATTATTATTATTATTATCATAATTATATTGGAAACCCAAGGCAGCTAATAACCACACAGTTGAATGACAATTTAAAACAAAGCAATGTCAAAGCAATGAAATTTTTAAAAGCTATATTTAAAACCCTGCAAGGAAGACTCCAGCAAGACATGGAGCGAGAGTTGCCAGGTGGACAAGCTGGGTTTAGGAAAGGCAGAGGAACCAGAGACCAGATTGCCAATCTCCGGATGCTGGAGAATGGAGAAAGGCAGGGAGTTTCAGAAAAACATCTGCTTCTGCTTCATTGACTCTTCTTAAGCCTTGGACTGTGTGGATCATCATAAACTGTGGCAAGTTCTTGGCGGGATGGGCATCCCAAGCCCCCTTCCCTCTCTCCTGAGGAATCTGTACAAGGACCAAGGAGCCACAGTCAGGACTGACCATGGAACAGGAGACGGGTTCCAGATTGGGAAAGGCGTCCGGCAAGGCTGCATCCTCTCACCCAACCTTCTTAACGTGTATGCAGAACACATCATGCGAGGATGTGCGGGGCTGGATGAATGCAAAGCTGGGGTGAAAACTACTGGAAGAAACATTAACAACCTCAGATATGCAGATGACACCACTCTGATGGCCGAAAGCGAGGAGGAGCTGAGGAGCCTTCTCATCAAGGTGAAAGAAGAAAGCGCAAAAGCCGGGTTGCAGCTAAACGTCAAAAAAACCAAGATTATGGCAACAAGAATGATTGACAACTGGAAAATAGAGGGAGAAACCGTGGAGGCCGTGACAGGGTTTGTATTTCTAGGCGGGAAGATGAGTGCAGACGCAGACTGTGGCCAGGAAATCAGAAGATGCTTCCTTCTTGGGAGGAGAGCAAGGACCAATCTTGATAAGATAGTGAAGAGTAGAGACATCAGACTGGCAACCAAGATCCATTGCCTAGTCCAAGCCATGGTCTTCCCTGTAGTCACCTACGGATGTGAGAGCTGGACCTTCGGGAAGGCTGAGCGAAGGAAGATCGATGCTTTTGAGCTGTGGTGTTGGAGGAAAGCTCTGAGAGTGCCTTGGACTGCGAGAAGATCCAACCAGTCCATCCTCCAGGAAAGAAAGCCCGGCTGCTCACTGGAGGGAAAGATACTAGAGACAAAGCGGAAGTCCTTTGGCCACATCATGAGGAGACAGCAAAGCCTAGAGAAGGGAATGATGCTGGGGAAAGTGGAAGGCAAAAGGAAGAGGGGCCGACCAAGGGCAAGATGGATGGATGGCATCCTTGAAGGGACTGGAGTGACCTTGAAGGAGCTGGGGGTGGTGACGGCCGACAGGGAGCTCTGGTGTGGGCTGGTCCATGAGGTCACCTAGAGAAGACAATGATGCTGGGAAAAGTGGAAGGGAAAAGGAAGAGGGGCCGACCAAGGGCAAGAGGGATGGATGGCATCCTTGAAGTGACTGGACTGACCTTGAAGGAGCTGGGGGTGGTGACGGCCGACAGGGAGCTCTGGTGTGGGCTGGTCCATGAGGTCACCTACAGAAGACAATGATGCTGGGAAAAGTGGAAGGGAAAAGGAAGAGGGGCCGACCAAGGGCAAGAGGGATGGATGGCATCCTTGAAGTGACTGGACTGACCTTGAAGGAGCTGGGGGTGGTGACGGCCGACAGGGAGCTCTGGTGTGGGCTGGTCCATGAGGTCACCTACAGAAGACAATGATGTTGGGAAAAGTGGAAGGGAAAAGGAAGAGGGGCCGACCAAGGGCAAGAGGGATGGATGGCATCCTTGAAGTGACTGGACTGACCTTGAAGGAGCTGGGGGTGGTGACGGCCGACAGGGAGCTCTGGCGTGGGCTGGTCCATGAGGTCACAAAGAGTCGGAGACGACTGAACGAATGAACAACAACAACAAGCAAACAGTATTTTGGCGCCTCCCCCCCTCCCCCCAACCAATCACGGATATATATTTTCTGTTTGTGGTGGGAGTTCTGTGTGCCCTATTTGGTTCAGTTCCATCCTTGGTGGAGTTCAGAATGCTCTTTGATTGTCGATGAACTATACATCGCAGTAACTCCAACTTGCATCTGTCAAGGTCTATTTTCCCCCAAGAGCGCCTCAAGAGCGCCCCTGGGCAACATCAACTCTACCACGGATGCTTACTTTGCGTAAGGGTTGAGCCGCCCCTGTGTATGATTGACACACCTCAACAAGGGGATTCTTGCAGCTTGGCTTCAGCGCTTTGGTTTTGCTCCTGCCTTGGATTTCATTTAACACGCTTGGGAATTAGCGTGACCGCCCTATGAATTTTTCAGCAGCGGATTAATTGCACCGTCGTCGTGAGCTGAGATCTCGGAGCCTGCCGAGCGGAGGAAGCCCAGGAATAAAGGCACCTAATAAAATTCCATCCGCCAATCAAAGGAAAATGGGTTTTGAAGTGATGCGCTCGCGGTTCAAAGCCAAGCTTGCAAAGCTTGCAAAACTAGGTCAGGGCTGAAATTTGCATCGTCAGCAAGATTAGGAAGAGGCACAAGCTCAGCCTCTACCAACATCATCGTTGTTGTTGTTGTTGTTCTAATAATAATAATAATAATAATAATAATAATAATAATAATTGTATTGTCGAAGGCTTTCATGGCTGGAATCACTGGGTTGTTGTAGGTTTTTTCGGGCTATATGGCTATGTTCTAGAGGCATTCTCTCCTGACGTTTCGCCTGCATCTATGGCAAGCCTCCTCAGAGGGAGTGAGGTCTGCTGGAACTAGGAAAGTGGGTTTATATATCTGTGGAATGACCAGGGTGGGACAAAGAACTCTTGTCCGTTGGAGCTAGGTGTGTGGAACTAGGAAAATTGGGTTTATATATCTGTGGAATGACCAGGGTGGGACAAAGGACTCTTGTCTGCTGGAGCTAGGTGTGAATGTTTCAACTGACCACCTTGATTAGCACAAAATGGCCTGGCAGTGCCTGGAGCAAACTTTCGTTGAGAGGTGATTAGATGTCCTTGTTTAATGTATTGTCGAAGGCTTTCATGGCTGGAATCACTGGGTTGTTGTAGGTTTTTTCGGGCTATATGGCTATGTTCTAGAGGCATTCTCTCCTGACGTTTCGCCTGCATCTATGGCAAGCATCCTCAGAGATTGTGAGGTCTGTTGGAAGTAGGAAAAAGGGTTTATATATATCTGTGGAATGACCAGGGTGGGACAAAGGACTCTTGTCTGCTGGAGCTAGGTGTGAATGTTTCAACTGACCACCTTGATTAGCAAATAATGGCCTGACAGTTCCTGGAGCAAACTTTCGTTGAGAGGTGATTAGATCCAGGCACTGCCAGGCCATCAAATGCTATGACATGGATAATATTCTAAAGAGACTACCAAAATTTACATAATAGTGTTTGACATCATTGTGAAATTGAACAGTACAGCATGCCTATATAACTGCTTGTTGAATTCCATTATTGTTTTGATATTATTCTAAAGAGACTGTACCAAAATTTACACAATGTTGTTTGACATCACTGTGAAATTGAACAGTACAACATGTCTATATAACTGCTTGTTGAATTCTATTATTGCTTACTCTCTATATAAGTGGTATTTTTGTTGTATGTACTTATTCAGGAACCCATTTATATTATATTATACACACACATACACACACACACAAATATATATATTAATTTTGGATGACATAACGAAGGGTGACATAAGGAAAGTCCCTGTTGTGGCGTGTTGCAAGTTCTCTGTGATGTAGGTGGTCCTTCTCGTCCTGACCTGGCCGTGTGACATGTGGGCGGTGGTGTGGCGAAGGGACTGGGCTTCCGGTTGCGCAGCCTGACGCTTTCCTCAATGGCAACGTCACGGGTTCTTCTCCTCTCTGTGTCCCTTTCTTCTTCTCGTTTGGTGCTTTGTGGCGACAGGAACCCCGCGCGGTGTGGGCGAGGACCCCCTTCCGTGGCTGCAGTGGTATTGATCTCCGCTCTCCGCGCGGCCGCCATGCATGCATCCATGTGCTGCAGGTGGAGAAGTGGCTTCTCTCCCCTTGTGTCCTTTTGCCATCTCTCTCTCCGGACATCATGGCTGTGCTTGGGACGCTTTCTCTCTGTGCTCTTCCATTTCGGATCAGAGACACCCAACCCCATCATTCCTTTGTGCCAGTGAACTGATGCTTGTCATTTCAACGCTACGCTTCGTAGCCTCGCGGGTCTCACTGCCCTTGCCAAGGAGTCTCCGAATAATCGCCAATACAGGCAGTCCCCTAGTGACAGACATCCCACTTGCACCACATGATTCCAGCATGTAGATACAGAGTCATCATTATTATTGTCTAGAGCAGGCCTGGGCAAACTTCGGCCCTCCTTCCAGGTGTTTTGGGCTCAATTGTGGGAGTTGAAGTCCCAAACACCTGGCGGGAGGGCCAAAGTTTGCCCAGGCCTGGGACAGAGTATACACAAACACGGAGACAGGCAGGCTTGCAAACAACGCCTAGTTCAGAACAGGGCGAAACAACAGGAAGCGAGAGGAATCTTGTATTGTAATAGTATTCGTTTTAATATTATGATATTAAGTTGTATTATTATGTTATATATTAGCATTATCATATTATTGTAATACACACACAGAGGCCATTCCTGAGTTGCAAACATCCGACTTGCAAATGACTCCTAGTTAAGAACGGGGCTGAAGAATAATATCTTATATATTAGTATTATCATATTATTATAATACGCACACACACAGAGGCCATTCCTGAGTTGCAAACATCCGACTTGCAAATGACTCCTAGTTAAGAACGGGGCTGAAGAATAATATCTTATATATTAGTATTATCATATTATTATAATACGCACACACACAGAGGCCATTCCTGAGTTGCAAACATCCGACTTGCAAATGACTCCTAGTTAAGAACGGGGCTGAAGAATAATATCTTATATATTAGTATTATCATATTATTATAATACGCACACACACAGAGGCCATTCCTGAGTTGCAAACATCCGACTTGCAAATGACTCCTAGTTAAGAACGGGGCTGAAGAATAATATCTTATATATTAGTATTATCATATTATTATAATACGCACACACACAGAGGCCATTCCTGAGTTGCAAACATCCGACTTGCAAATGACTCCTAGTTAAGAACGGGGCTGAAGAATAATATCTTATATATTAGTATTATCATATTATTATAATACGCACACACACAGAGGCCATTCCTGAGTTGCAAACATCCGACTTGCAAATGACTCCTAGTTAAGAACGGGGCTGAAGAATAATATCTTATATATTAGTATTATCATATTATTATAATACGCACACACACAGAGGCCATTCCTGAGTTGCAAACATCCGACTTGCAAATGACTCCTAGTTAAGAACAGGGCTGAGACAACAGGAAGCAAGAGGAATCTTATATTTTACTAGCTGTGCCCTGCCACGCGTTGCTGTGGCCTATAGTAAGAATTTTCGAAGCAGAGGTAGATATCTGGACTATTATGAAAGAGAGGTACCTACCTCTTCCTTCCCCTCTTTTTCTTCCCCTTCCCCTTTCTCTCCTTTCTTCCTTCTCTGCCTGTTTCTTTCATTCCTTCTTTCGCTCTTTGGTTTCATCCTTCCTTCTCTCTTTCCTTCCTTCCCTCCCCATTTCTCTACTTCCTTTGTCTCCGTCCTTCCCATTTTCCTTCCTTGTTCACTTTTAATTTCCTTTTCTCCTTCCTTTCTTCTTTCCTTCCTTCTTTACCTCTTTCCCGCCTTTCCTTCCCTTTTTCTTCCCTTTGTACTTTCTCTTCTTCCTTCTTCCGGTACCTCTTTCCTTCTTTCCTTCTCTCCTTCCTTCCTTCTTTCCCTCCCTCCTTCTCTCTTTCCTTCCCCCTTTCCCTCCTTCATTCCTTCCTTCTTTCCCTCCCTCCTTTCTTCTCTCCTTCCTTCCTGTCTGTTCTCCCCCAATACCATGGTAGAGTCCCTTCTTAGTCTATTCTATGAGTCTTTTTAATATAGTAATACATAGTCTTCTTCCTTTTTTAAATTTAAAGGTGTTTTGTGGGTTTTTTTTCCAGTGATGGTCACTCCTTGGATTGTGAGGAGTTCTGTTGCCAAATTTGGGGTCATCTGACCCAGTAGTTTTTTTTTGTTTTTAAGCCACTCATTATGCACAGAGCATTTTTATATATATAGATTACTATGAGTATTTTGTTATTGTATTGTATTGTATTATTATTATTGATATTGTATTATTATTCTTCTTGTTGTTGTATTATTATATTATATATTACTATTATTATATTACATTGGAGCCCCCGGTGGCGCAGTGGGTTAAAGCACTGAGCTGCTGAACTCGCTGACCGAAAGGTCGCAGGTTCGATTCCGGGGAGCGGCGTGAGCTTCCACTGTCAGCCCTAGCTTCTGCCAACCTAGCAGTTCGAAAACATGCAAATGTGAGTAGATCAATAGGTGGGAAGGTAACGGCGCTCCATGCAGTCATGCCGGCCACATCACCTTGGAGGTGTCTATGGACATTGCCGGCTCTTCGGCTTAGAAATGGAGATGAGCACCAGAGTCTCAGAGTCAGACATGACTGGACTTAATGTCAGGGGACAACCTTTACCTTTTTTTATAGTATTATAATACACACATGCCATTCCTGAGTTGCAAACATCTGACTTGCAAATGACTCCTAGTTAAGAACGGGGCTGAGACAACAGGAAGCGAAAGGAATCTAGTATTTTATTAGTACTAGAATTTTATTGAGGAGACAGGAAAGCCTAGAGAAGACAATGATGCTGGGGAAAGTGGAAGGCAAAAGGAAGAGGGGCCGACCAAGGGCAAGATGGATGGATGGCATCCTTGAAGTGACTGGACTGACCTTGAGGGAGCTGGGGGTGGTAACGGCCGACAGGGAGCTCTGGCGTAGGCTGGTCCATGAGGTCACGAAGAGTCGGAGACGACTGAATGAATGAACAACAACAAAGAATTTTATTATTGTTGTACTGTATTGTATTATTATTATTGATACTGTATTATTGTTATTGTATTATTATTATTGTTGTTTTGTTGTTGTTGTTGTTGTATTATTATATTATATATTAGTATTATTATATTATTATAACACACACACACACACACACATGCCATTCCTGAGTTGCAAACATCCAACTTGCAAATGACTCCTAGTTAAGAACGGAGCTGAGACAACAGGAAGTGAAAGGAATTTTATATTTTATTAGCATTAGTATTTTGTTATTATTGTATTGTATTATTATTATTGATATTGTATTATTATTATTGATATTGTATTGTTATTGTTATTGTATGTTATTGTTGTATTATATTATATATTAGTATTATTTTATTATTATAACACACACACAGAGGCAATTTGTGTTATATATTATCATATTATTATAATACACACACACACACACACACACACAGGCCATTCCTGAGTTGCAAACATCCAACTTGCAAATGACTCCTAGTTAAGAACGGGGCTGAGACAACAGGAAGCGAGAGGAATCTTATATTTTATTAGCATTAGTATTTTGTTATTATTGTATTGTATTGTAGTATTATTATTGCATTATTATTATTGTTATTATTGTTGTTGTTATTATTATTATTATTATTATTATTATTATATTAGTATTAGTTGGCCCAGACTTGATCTCGACATGTTGTAGTTCTTCCTTTGACTCCAATTGGGATTGTGTGTGTGTCTCAAAGGAGGGTTGTGACCCAGAACATGCCTTGGCGGTTGTGTTTGTGAGGGGAGGGGGCTTTGCTTCCCGGCCTGCGCTGCCTCCCACGGCCTTCCATGGCGCGTCCTGCTGGCGTTCCATCCCACGCTGCTCCCCTTCGATCCCATCCAACCCGCAGACCCTCCTTCCTGACCCACTGACGCCCCGTCTCCTTCCCTTTCAGGGGCCGGGAGGGTCCTCGGCGGGGGCCGGTCGAGCTTGCGTGGGGCGCACCAGCTCCCGGTGGTGCAGAGGCTGCTGGAGTCGCTGTCTCAGCTTCAGGAGGAGAAGCGGCAGCTGCAGGAGGAGCTGGTCGCGCTGCAGGAGAGGCTTTCGGAGGAAGAAGGCGGACAGGCCGCGCAGGTAGGGCTCCCCACTTCCGTTCTTGAAGGCTCTCCCTCTCAAACTGTGGATCCTGACCCGAAATGGGGTCCAGAAATAGAACCACCAGCAGGAAATGTTTCCTGAATGCCACCTAGTGACTGTTTTAGGTATTGACACAAATAGTCTTACTAGTTTATTTATCTGTTTTTAGTTGTGCACTCTTTTCTTTAAGGCTCTGCTTCCCAAACTTTGGACCCTGACCCGAAATGGGGTCCCGAAATACAACCAGTAGCAGGAAACGTTTCCTGAATGCCACCTAGTGACTGTTTTAGGTATTGACACAAATAGTCTTATTAGTTTATTTATCTGTTTTTAGTTGTGCACTTTTTTTGTTAAGGCTCTGTATCTCACACTTTGGATCCCGACCCCAAATGGGGCCTCGAAATAAAACCAGGAGCAGAAAACATTTCTTGAATGCCACTTAGTGGCTGTTTTAGGTATTGACACTGTCAGGTTTTACAATGTATAGTAATGTAATATAGCTGAGTCATGCATTGCTAATGGGCTTCTATTGGAAATGCTGAGTCATGCATTAACTGTATATAGGGAATCATGTGGGGAATGTGTTCTGGCCTAGTCCAGGTGATTGTGAATGATGTAATCCTGGGTTTGAGTTGAGTCAATGAGTTGGGAACCAATCGGTGATTGCTATGTGTAAAAGAATTGTATATAAGGAAGTCATGTACAGTGTATATTTCTCCTTGTGCTGTGATGTTGTTCGTCGAAGGCTATATGTAATTAAAAGAACCTGTCTGCTAAGACAAGATATAACTGTGTGCTGTGGTAAGTCTGTAATATCATCTAGACTGGGGGAAAGTCAGTGGTAAAACTGACAATGGCCGGGCATGTGCTCAAGTGTCTGTAAAAGGTTCCAGCGTGG
The DNA here is from genome assembly GCF_037176765.1 of Anolis sagrei. Classification (NCBI taxonomy): domain Eukaryota; kingdom Metazoa; phylum Chordata; class Lepidosauria; order Squamata; family Anolidae; genus Anolis; species Anolis sagrei. The sequence goes on along the minus strand of NC_090028.1, from coordinate 1,107,922 downwards.
CTGCAGGCTGTGGGAGCAGTTGACTGAAAATACTGTGCAGGAAGAAGCTACTGGAAAGCGCTGAAGTTGTGCAACTGATCTGCTGCTGAATTGTGAAGTTAATCTCAACAGACACAAATTGACTTTATCAGTTTATTTATATATTTGTAGCTGTGCACGTTTTGCCACAGGAAACGTTTCCTGAATGCCACCTAGTGGCTGTTTTAGGTATCGACACAAATAGTCTTATTAGTTTATTTATCTCTTTTTAGTTGTGCACTTTTTTTTGTTAAGGCTCTGCCTCTTAAACTGTGGGTCCCAACCCCAAATTTATTTATTTATTTATTTACTATATTTATATACCGCCATTCTCAGCCCGAGGGCGACGCAGGGATGTTTACAAAAGGCACGATTCGATGCCCGCAATAACATAAAAGCAATTAATACATTCAACATAAATAACATTAAATAAAATAATAAAACTAATAAAATATAGATTCTCAGCGTCTCATTAATGAGATCTCGAATACAACCAGCAGCAGGAAACATTTCCTGAATGCCACCTAGTAACTGTTTTAGGTATTCACACAAATAGTCTTATTAGTTTATTTATCTCTTTTTAGTTGTGCACCTTTTTCTTTAAGGCACTGCTTCTTAAACTGTGGGTCCCAACCCCAAATTTATTTATTTATTTACTATATTTATATACCGCCATTCTCAGCCCGAGGGCGACTTCAGGGCGGTTTACAAAAGGCACGATTCGATGCCCGCAAGAACATAAAAACAATTAAAACATTCAACATAAGTAACATGAAATAAAATAATAAAACCAATAAAATATAGATCCTCAGCGTCTCATTAATCAGATCCCAAATACAACCAGGAGCAGGAAACATTTCCTGAATGCCACCTAGTGGCTGTTTTAGGTATTGACACAAATAATCTTATTAGTTCATTTATCTGTTTTTAGTTGTGTACTTTTTTTTTGTTAAGGCTCTGCTTCTCAAACTTTGGATCCTGACCCCAAATGGGGTCCCGAAATAAAAATCAGCAGCAGGAAACGTTTCCTGAATGCCACCTAGTGGCTGTTTTAGGTATTGACACAAATAGTCTTATTCGTTTATTTATCTGTTTTTTAGTTGTGTACCTTTTTGTTAAGGCTCTGCTTCTCAAACTTTGGATCCTGACCCCAAATGGGGTCCCGAAATAAAACCAGGAGCAGGAAACATTTCCTGCATGCCACTTAGTGGCTGTTTTAGGTATTGACGCAAATTGTTATTTTATATTATATATTATTAGTAATATATATAGTGGTCCTATTTCAATCTCTTTTCGTGTCTTGGCAGACGGAGAGCCTGAAGGGCCAGCTCCGGGAGCAAGCGCAGGAAATGAGCCGGCTCCATTCCGTGCTGGTGAGTCGCCTGATTTGCCTTTGAATGAAGGCCTTTGAATGGATCTGGGCCTGTTACGAATTCTTGAAATCCTCTTTATGCCAATTCACAATTTCACTTTTGGAAATGGCAGGTCAGGGTTGAAGCTCATGGCGCTTGAGCCCCATCAGTTTTAACTATGAATTTCCAACTTCATGACTTACATTTGCTATATTAGTATTTATTTGGGGTATTTCAAAATATGCGTTTCATAGAAATACATATTAATATGCCTATTTTATTTATTTACTAGCTTTGGTCCCGGCGCTGCCCGGATTATTTGAGAAAGGAATTGTGTATCAAGGTTGGTCTTTATCAGTTATTTATATGGTTCACAGTGGTCTCAGGAAGTTAGTGAAGGTACTGCGAGTCCCATCATCTGTGGTCTATCCTCCTCCAAACTGTACCAGGATGTAGAGTGGGTCATGAAGGCTCTGTGTGCCAAGTTTGGTCTTAATCAGTCATTGGATGAGGGTCGCAGTGGTCTCAGAAAGTGAGGAAAGGTACTTCAAGTCCCATCATCTGTGGTCTATCCTCCTCCAAACTGTACCAGGATGTAGAGTGGGTCATGGAGCCTCTGTGTGCAAAGCTTGGTCTTTATCGGTCTTTGTTGGGGGCCACAGTGGTCTGTGGGAACTGAAGGGTTTGAAGGGACTACAAATCCCATCATCCATTGTCCATCTTCCCCCAAACCTCACTGGCACATAAAGGGGGTCATGGGGGTTGTGTTTCCCAAGATTGGTCTTGATCAGTCATTGGATGAGGATCTCAGCAGTCTCGGCAAGCGAGTGGAGGTACTTCAAGTCCCATCATCCATGGTCCGCCCACATACAAACTGCAGTAGGACGTAGAGTGGGTCATGGGGGCTCTGTGTGCCAAGTTTGGTCTTTATCGGTCTTTGTTGGGCACCACAGTGGTCTGTGGGAACCGACGGGTTTGAAAGTACTACAAATCCCATAACCCGTTGTCTGTCCACTCCCAAATCGCACCAGGACGTAAAATGCATCATGGGGGTTATGTGTGCTGTCACTTCACTGTCCATTTGTGACACTGATGAAGTACTTCCTCATTCTTTGCATGCTTGCTGGAGATTTTTATGGCCTCGTAAATCAGTTATATTAGCACCAGGGGAGCTGTCACTTCACCGACTGTTGGTGACGCTGATGAAGTACTTCCTCATTCTTTGCATGCTTGCTGGAGATTTTTATGGCCTCGTAAATCAGTTATATTAGCACCAGGGGAGCTGTCGCTTCACCGTCTGTTTGTGACACTAATGAAGTACTTCCTCATTCTTTACATCCTTGCTGGAGATTTTTATGGCCTCGTAAATCAGTTATATTAGCACCAGGGGAGCTGTCGCTTCACCGTATGTTTGTGACGCTGATGAAGTACTTCCTCATTCTTTGCATGCTTGCTGGAGATTTTTATGGCCTCGTAAATCAGTTATATTAGCACCAGGGGAGCTGTCACTTCACCGACTGTTGGTGACGCTGATGAAGTACTTCCTCATTCTTTACATGCTTGCTGGAGATTTTTATGGCCTCGTAAATCAGTTATATTAGCACCAGGGGAGCTGTCACTTCACCGACTGTTGGTGACGCTGATGAAGTACTTCCTCATTCTTTGCATGCCTGCTGGAGATTTTTATGGCCTCGTAAATCAGTTATATTAGCACCAGGGGAGCTGTCGCTTCACCGTCTGTTTGTGACACTAATGAAGTACTTCCTCATTCTTTACATCCTTGCTGGAGATTTTTATGGTCTCGTAAATCAGTTATATTAGCACCAGGGGAGCTGTCGCTTCACCGTATGTTTGTGATGCTGATGAAGTACTTCCTCATTCTTTGCATGCTTGCTGGAGATTTTTATGGCCTCGTAAATCAGTTATATTAGCACCAGGGGAGCTGTCACTTCACCGACTGTTGGTGACGCTGATGAAGTACTTCCTCATTCTTTGCATGCTTGCTGGAGATTTTTATGGCCTCGTAAATCAGTTATATTAGCACCAGGGGAGCTGTCGCTTCACCGTCTGTTTGTGACACTAATGAAGTACTTCCTCATTCTTTACATCCTTGCTGGAGATTTTTATGGCCTCGTAAATCAGTTATATTAGCACCAGGGGAGCTGTCGCTTCACCGTCTGAAAGTACTACAAATCCCATAACCCGTTGTCTGTCCACTCCCAAATCGCACCAGGACGTAAAATGCATCATGGGGGTTATGTGTGCTGTCACTTCACTGTCCATTTGTGACACTGATGAAGTACTTCCTCATTCTTTGCATGCTTGCTGGAGATTTTTATGGCCTCGTAAATCAGTTATATTAGCACCAGAGGAGCTGTCGCTTCACCGTCTGTTTGTGACGCTGATGAAGTACTTCCTCATTCTTTACATGCTTGCTGGAGATTTTTATGGCCTCGTAAATCAGTTATATTAGCACCAGGGGAGCTGTCACTTCACCGTCCGTTTGTGACGCTGATGAAGTACTTCCTCATTCTTTGCATGCTTGCTGGAGATTTTTATGGCCTCGTAAATCAGTTATATTAGCACCAGGGGAGCTGTCACTTCACCGACTGTTGGTGACGCTGATGAAGTACTTCCTCATTCTTTACATGCTTGCTGGAGATTTTTATGGCCTCGTAAATCAGTTATATTAGCACCAGGGGAGCTGTCACTTCACCGACTGTTGGTGACGCTGATGAAGTACTTCCTCATTCTTTGCATGCCTGCTGGAGATTTTTATGGCCTCGTAAATCAGATATATTAGCACCAGGGGAGCTGTCGCTTCACCGTCTGTTTGTGACACTAATGAAGTACTTCCTCATTCTTTACATCCTTGCTGGAGATTTTTATGGTCTCGTAAATCAGTTATATTAGCACCAGGGGAGCTGTCGCTTCACCGTATGTTTGTGACGCTGATGAAGTACTTCCTCATTCTTTGCATGCTTGCTGGAGATTTTTATGGCCTCGTAAATCAGTTATATTAGCACCAGGGGAGCTGTCACTTCACCGACTGTTGGTGACGCTGATGAAGTACTTCCTCATTCTTTACATGCTTGCTGGAGATTTTTATGGCCTCGTAAATCAGTTATATTAGCACCAGGGGAGCTGTCACTTCACCGACTGTTGGTGACGCTGATGAAGTACTTCCTCATTCTTTGCATGCCTGCTGGAGATTTTTATGGCCTCGTAAATCAGTTATATTAGCACCAGGGGAGCTGTCGCTTCACCGTCTGTTTGTGACACTAATGAAGTACTTCCTCATTCTTTACATCCTTGCTGGAGATTTTTATGGTCTCGTAAATCAGTTATATTAGCACCAGGGGAGCTGTCGCTTCACCGTATGTTTGTGACGCTGATGAAGTACTTCCTCATTCTTTGCATGCTTGCTGGAGATTTTTATGGCCTCGTAAATCAGTTATATTAGCACCAGGGGAGCTGTCGCTTCACCGACTGTTGGTGACGCTGATGAAGTACTTCCTCATTCTTTGCATGCTTGCTGGAGATTTTTATGGCCTCGTAAATCAGTTATATTAGCACCAGGGGAGCTGTCGCTTCACCGTATGTTTGTGACGCTGATGAAGTACTTCCTCATTCTTTACATCCTTGCTGGAGATTTTTATGGCCTCGTAAATCAGTTATATTAGCACCAGGGGAGCTGTCGCTTCACCGTCTGTTTGTGACACTGATGAAGTACTTCCTCATTCTTTGCATGCTTGCTGGAGATTTTTATGGCCTCGTAAATTAGTTATATTAGCACCAAGGGAGCTGTTGCTTCACTGTCTGTTTGTGACACTGATGAAGTGCTTACTTACTTAGGCAATCCCTCGCAGTCTGAGGATGATGGTCCTCCAAGTGTCGTGTCCTGGCGGTGGGAACGTAGGTGGCTGTGGAGCTCTATTCTTGACCCGCATGTTCTCCCGTAGTGAGGGCATTGGTTTCCAGGTGGGAGGGGGTCCCGGTCAGGGTTGGCTTGACACGCCTTCCTCTTGGCACGTTTCTCTCTTTCACCCTCCATTCATGCCTCTTCAAATTCTGCAGCACTGCTGGTCACAGCTGACCTCCAACTGGAGTGCTCAAGGGCCAGGGCTTCCCAGTTCTCAGTGTCTATCAATTTCTTTTCCTTCCCACCAACATTCCGTTTTCCATTCTTGAGTTCTGAGTAGAGCAACTGCTTTGGGAGACGGTGGTCGGGCATGCGGACAAAATGGCCTTTGCACATCTCAAGAATGTCTTAAGTCCTCCGGGGCAAATTCTTGTGTATGACGACGACAAAGAACTTGGAGAAATGTTCTTTTAGGTTTAAAAGCTGTGTTTTTCCCACCCAAAAATAGTATTTTCCCCACTTTCACGGGGGTCCTGAGCCCTTAACTCCATTGTATGTTGTGGTTTGACAGTACGGGAAATAATACCTCAACGCAATTGCCTGTATCGTCAATACGTTCGTATGACAATAGCGAGGCCTTACATAATGCACAAGAGCCATCGCCCCAATCAGAAGGGTGTCGGTGCCAAAGGGAGGACAGAGGAAAACGGATCATTAGAAAAGAGTAATTAATTCTCTGGCTTGGCACAGACGGCGTTCCTTGATCAATTCGTCTCCTTTATTGGGAGGCAACACATTCCTTTTCCCTTATGAGTCATGGATCTGTGTCTGAGATCTTCAGAAGATACTCCTCCTCCACCTTACACTGTGTTGCTGCACAACGATATTCGGCCTTAGGTAATTTTCAACGGTTAGCAAACAGTATTTTGGTGCCCCCCCCCAACCAATTACTGATATATATTTTCTGTGCACCATATTTGGTTCAGTTCCATCATTGGTGGAGTTCAGAATGTTCTTTGACTGTAGGTGAACTATACATCCCAGTAACTACAACTCGCATATGTCAAGGTCTATTTTCCCCCAAGAGCACCCCTGGGCAACATTAACTCTACCGCGGAGGCTTACTTTGCGTAAGGGTTGAGCCGCCCCTGGCAAAGAGTGAAGGAAGGAAGAAAAGAGATAGGAAAGGAAGAAAGTAGAAGGAAAAGAAAAGGAGGAAAGAAGGAAATAGAGAAGGAAGGAAGGAGAGAAGGAAAGAAAAAAAGGGAAGGAAGAAAAGAGGGAGCGAAGGAAGGAGAGAAAGAGGGAGAGAAGGAAATAAGGAAAGAGAGAAAAGGATGGAAGCAAAAAGCAAAGGAAGGAAAGAAGTAGAGAAGGAAGGAAGGAGAGAAGGAAAAAAGAAAAGGGAACGAAGGAAAGAGGAAATGAAGGAAGGAGAGAAAGAGGGAGTGAAGGAAATAAGGAAAGAGAGAAAGAAGGATGGAAGCAAAAAGCGAAGGAAGGAAGGAAAGAAGCAGAGAAGGAAGGAAGGAGAGAAGGAAAAAAGAAAAGGGAAGGAAGGAAAAGAGGAAATGAAGGAAGGAGAGAAAGAGGGAGTGAAGGAAATAAGGAGAGAAAGAAGGATGGAAGCAAAAAGCGAAGGAAGGAAGGAAAGAGGTAGAGAAGGAAGGAAGGAGAGGAGGAAAAAAGAAAAGGGAAGGAAGAAAAGAGGGAACGAAGGAAGGAGAGAAAGAGGGAGAGAAGGAAATAAGGAAAGAGAGAAAGAAGGATGGAAGCAAAAAGCGAAGGAAGGAAGGAAAGAAGCAGAGAAGGAAGGAAGGAGAGAAGGAAAAATAAAAAGGGAAGAAAGGAAGAGGGAATGAAGGAAGGCGGGAAAGGAGAGAAGGAAAGAAGGGAAGAGAGAAAGAAGGATGGAAGCAAAAAGCAAAGGAAGGAAGGAAAGAAGCAGAGAAGGAAGGAAGGAGAGAAGGAAAAAAGAAAAGGGAAGGAAGGAAAAGAGGGAACAAAGGAAGGAGGGAAAGAGGGAGAGAAAGAGAGGGGGAAAGTTGGCCACAGCAACGCGTGGCGGCAGAGGCGGCCCTAGGTAATTTTCAACGGTAAGCAAACAGTATTTTGGTGCCCCCCCCCCAACCAATCACTGATCTATATTTTCTGTTTGTCGTGGGAGTTCTGTGTGCCGTATTTGGTTCAATTCCATCCTTGGTGGAGTTCAGAATGCTCTTTGATTGTAGGTGAACTATACATCCCAGTAACTACAACTTACATATGTCAAGATCTATTTCCCCCCAAGAGTGCCTCAAGAGCGCCCCTGGGCAACATCAACTCTACCGCGACTGCTTACTTTGCGTAATGGGTGAGCCGCCCCTGTCGGCAATCCTCTTGCTGCTCCAGTGTGTGCGCCTAAATAGAGACAGTGTGTCGGCTCGTTTAAATAGGGCATTGACTTTTTCAATTAAGCCCAATCAAGAGGATATTATAAACATGCCTATGACATCAAGATATGAAAGGAGGGGACTATTATTCAGCAAATTACAGTTTTAGGAGCCCTTGGAGCTGATTAAAAGATGCAAGGGTAAGGCACCTTGTGTGTCAAGTCAAGTCTGGGCAGATCAAAGGATCCCATCCAATCTTATAACGATGGCAATTTTTACAGAGGGCTGGTGGCATCATCATCATGATGTACACACACACACACACACACGTGTCATATCAAAATGACCATTTGGGACCTAACTGGCTAGCTTGGGAATGATGGGAGTTGTAGTGCTGCAACATCTAGCAGGGCAACATCCCTTCTGCAGTTGGAATCATTTGTTGTATTGTTTTTGCTGAAAGATGCCTATTACTTTGCTCTGCTAGAGCAGTGTCTTAGGCCTCAAGTTCATTTGAAGCCTTCCTCTGAATGAGCACAGACTACGATATCGTCAACATATTGGCGTTCTATAGCAGACATTGTTGTATCCTTACTTTTGCCTTTCAGCTTCCAGAAGTTAAAGAACTTGCCATATATATTAGGCCTGGGTAACAACGGAAAAATTTGTTTCTAAAATCGATTTGTATTTGGGGGGGGGGGGGGTTGTTTCAATATTTAAAATAATTACAAAATTTTCCTTTTAAAAAGTTCAATATTTATGAAATTTCGTAAATGTGAAAAAAATTATAAAACATTAACGAATCGATTTCCGAAACAATAACGAATCGATTCGTTAATGGCGGATGCGACCGCGAAATACGCTAAAAAACCTCCAAAAACTTCTGAAGCTTCCCTCTCCCTCTGTTGTTGACTGTTGGTGTGATATTATAATTTTTTTTCACTAATTAAACAAAAAACTTGCCCCAGACATGCGGAAATAATAACGAAACGACCTCAGAACAATAACGAAACGAATACAATAACGAAATGCGAAGCATTTACAAAACGTGTTTAAAAATTCGTTTTTTAAAAAAAATGCTCCAGAATGGTTTGTTATCGTTTTGTAATTGGAAAAATTAATGAATTATTAACGAATTACGAATTAACGAAACGAAACTGCCCAGCCCTAATATATATCTCTCTATGTGTATGTGTGTGTGTGTGTGTGTATATATATATATATACATACACACACACACATTTATTTATTTACGACATTTACATGTCGCCCTTCTCACCCTGAAGGGGACTCAAAACGGCTTACAAGTAAAATGTAAATACACTATATTATATATTATATATGGGGGGGGGGGAGAGCAAGCACTGGCTATGCCACACTTGGCTAGAGATGCCAACTATTCCAGTGGCATTACACCTGTGGCCTTCCAGGTGTTTTGGACTCGTTTCCAGAATCCTTGGCAGTAGGGGCTTCTGAGAGCTGGAGTCCCCACACCTCTGAACTGTCCACGCACTCCTAACCACCACCTCCTTGTTGCCCTCTCTGTTCCCAGGGCGGTACAGACCTGGAGAAGCACCGAGACCTCCTGGCGGCAGAGAACCTGCGCCTGAAGCAGGAGGTGAAGATGTGCGAGGCGCAGCTGCAGGAGCTCCGGAAGCAGCCCCCGAAATGCGCGGGGTGTGAACACGGCCAGGTGAGGGGAGCCCCCCTCTGCCAGGGGGAGGTCACTGACCATGGGGTGTGTTTTCCATCAAGGCCAGCCTTGCAAGGTCCAGGCTCAGGGTCGGAAATGACCGCCGGGTGGTTGAAGGCCTTGGGGCCTGAAATTCTCCTCCTGGGCCGAATTGGCAACCAACCGGAAAGCTTGGTAGTGAAGGTTTGAGAGTGATGATGTCAAGAGCAACAGAATGATGACCAGCAGGAGCATTACCACAGGGAGAAAGTAATGCAGGAGATTTCAGGTAATTTAACAATGAATACATAATGGATAGCATCTCAACGTTTGGCAAGTGGCAAGTTGAAGGGTGACAGACTCAATAGGGAAACTTTTCCAGGCCGCAGGAGACTGCTCGCCTGCCCGGAATGCCTCTCTGGTGTTCCGGGGATGCCGGATCCACGTCGCTTCAAACCGCGGATATGGAATTTCTCCTTTCAGATCTCCGTATCCACAAAATGGTGGATTGGCTCCATTTTAATGACTTATTTTTCTGTACTAAATTCTAACCCTATCTGCCATCTCGCTTTTCTTATTTTGGGTCCCTACGCTCAGAAAATAACCTCTATCTGGAACAAAAGAATAGTAGAGCTTCCTGTCAATGATCTGTAGAAGACTGAACTCACTTCAACTTCCTTTGTTTACATTTGATGCCTCAAGTCATTCAATATGGCTGCTGTGCGCAGTGATCATTACAAGATGGTTGCTTCCTGGGAATCTGGCACAGTCTCCTTCTCGGGTGGTGGTCTTTGAACAGGGGCTCGATGGCTTTCTTGTTGAGAAGGCTTGGATTGTGTCCTCCTCCTTGAGGTCCAGGATCCCATGAGTGTTTTCCCTTTCTCTTCCTGGCAGGAAAACGCGAAGCTGCAGGAGAGGCTGGCGCAGCTGACGCGGGATGCGGAGGAGCTGAAGGGTCGCCTCTCGGAGCTGGACCTGGAGGTGGAGCAGAAGACCAACCGCCTGGCGGAGGTGGAGCTGCGCCTGAAGGACTCCCTGGCCGAGAAGGCCCAGGAGGAGGAGCGGCTCAGCCGGCGACTGCGCGACAGCCAGGAGACCATCGCCAGCCTGAAGGCCCAGCCCCAGCAGGTCAAGGTAAGGCAAGGGAGGTAGTGGGCTGTCCAAACCAACCCATTGGCACGCTCTCTAAATGTTACGTTGCCACAGCTCTGCCTTATTTAGGTAGAGATGAACCAAACTCCCAGTTTTATCAAACAGTTTAATTAAAACAACATTTACTTGCTGTCTTGTTTTAATAAATCAAAATATAAAACATAAATATAGCACTCAGTCACGGAATAAACAAAAACTGATAGCAAAAGCTACACCATAGTCAAAGGGTCCAGTCCAGTGGTCAAATGCCGAGAGTTCAATAAACAAATTCCAGGGATCAAGAGTCTATACTGAAGTCAAAAGCCAATCCAAAGGTTCAAGGTTCCAGGGTTCCAAGATTACAGGAGACAGGTCAGGATACCGAAAATCCAACAGATCTGGGGGGAAAACCAACAGCATCCACCACCAAAATATGACAACAGATACTTTTCTCCCGAAGATGAGTCCCAAGGTTAGCTCCTTAAATCCAGTAACACCCAGCTGCAACCCATCTCTTGCATACCTCCACCCTTAATTGCTTTCACCCATGAACCCTTACTTACAGATTACTAAACCCTTTAGAACTAATACTTACATTAACCCTTCCATCACTACCCACCATCAACTGCAGAACATAAGACACTAAACTCATAGTCAGAAACAGCCTAGGATTATGCATAACAAGTCATCTAGACAGAGGATAGTCAAGAGTCTGTTTCAAAGGGTCAATAACACAGAAGCTTTCCAATGTCTTATAACTGTTGTTAACTGTTGTTTACGGGTGGGTTTTAATATAAATGTTATTATATTATTGATGTTTTGATGTTCATATCTTATTAATTTATAGTTGTATGTTGTTGCGCCAAGCGTATTTCAGTCGTCCAGTACAGAAGACACAATAACAAGAGGGAAAAGGACAGAAAAACTTTACTCTTATCAGTTAAAACATAAACTTGCAATACTACAAACAGTGCAACAAATTTACGTAGTCTTTGTAAGCAATACAGAATAAGGCTTCTTCATCTTTATCCAAGTGAGAGAGCAGTAGAAATAGTTGAGGAAACTGCCTGAGCAAAGGCTCTTCAGAGCAAAAGCCGAACCGTATTCTAAAAACTATACAGTTATACCCCACCGGATGTGGTCCAAACTTACTAGTTGACCTACTGTCAGGAGTCAATTTCTAACGATATGAAGGCATCACAAATTCCCTCTGTGACATCCTGACTGAATCAGTTCTCTCTCTGTGACATTTTGAAGCCAGCAGAAGGTGCTGGAAGCCTTGTATTGGAACTTGTGAAGCAACAAGCTCTAATAAAGAAACTGAGAAGGGGGGGGGGGGGGGAGAGATGGGCAGGAAAGATGTATAAAAGGAAGTGGTGGTGGGAAAAAAAGTCAGTAGTGTCTTTCTTTGCTGCAGATACAAGCAATACATGCATTTCAAAGCAAAACCGGCTTGTGAGTGGTCATTTAATATTGCCATCTAGATCCTACAGTCATACACCTACATTTGCAGCTGCACACAGTAGTCAGCAGTATAAGGTTTCCTTTAACACACACACACACACATACACTAAGTCCTTTTACGACTTACTGTAACATATGTTATTGTCCAGCTATTATGTTTTGGTTTTCACATTTATGTATGGCATTGCATTTTTGCCTTTATTATGTTGGAAACTGCTTTGAGTTCCCTCAGGAGGAGAAAAACAGTATATAAATGTAGTAAATGAATAAATAAACAATCCAAGTGGAGATCCAAACATGGAGTTAAAAGTCTGGCGACAAAGGTACCGGCCGAAGCTCTATCCAATGTCAGCTGTTTTGAGTCTCCTCGTGGAGAGAAGAAGCAGGATATCAATCAACATCATAAAAATAATAATATTTGAATTGGATCCACCACTTTTTACCCATTCCGTATAAACTATCCATTTATCTTTGATTTCTCGCATAGTATCCTGAGTTAGATTGTCCTTGATCATAAAGGTAACTATTCCACTTTTCCATAGTCCCATTTTTTCCCCATTTTTCCAACTCCATGCTGTCACTTCCTGTCCAGCGGGCTGAGAGGGGCGATATGTAAATATAGTCAATAATAATAATAATAATAATAATAATAATAATAATAATATTTTTTCCATGTCAGGAGTGACTAGCAGTTTCTCAAGTCGCTCCTGACATGGAAAAATATTATTATTATTATTAATAATAATAATAATAATAATAATAATTTTGCTTTGAATAATAATAATTAGTTTTGCTTTGAATAATAATGATAATAATAATAATAATAATAATAATAATAACAATAATATTTTTTTCCATGTCAGAAGCGACTTGCAGTTTCTCAAGTCGCTCCTGACATGGAAAAATATTATTGTTATTATTATTATTATTAATAATAATAATAATAATAATTTTGCTTTGAATAATAATAATTAGTTTTGCTTTGAATAATGATGATGATGATGATGATAATAATAATAATAATAATAATTTTTCCATGTCAGGAGCGACTTGCAGTTTCTCAAGTTGCTCCTGACATGGAAAAAAAAATTATTATTATTATTATTATTATTATTATTATTCTGGTGTGACAGAATTGGCCGTCTGCAAGGACGTTGCCCAGGGGACGCCTGGATGTTTTTGATGTTTTACCATCCTTTTTGGGAGGCTTCTCTCATGTCCCCGCATGGGGAGCTGGAGCTGACAGAGGGAGCTCTCCCCAGATTTGAACCTGCGACCTGTCCTGCCAGCACAGGGGTTTAACCCACTGTACCACTGGGGGCTCCATAATAATAATAATAATAATAATAATATCAAAACTGTTGGCGTGTAGCAGAGTATCGCAGAAGCTCAGAATAATGGACTCTGGAGTCTCCGGTAAAAGCAGTTTTTCAGCTTTACTTAAGCAGCTCGAAATAGACAACGTACACCATCAGCGGACAGACGTGAAGAACACAAACCGAAAGAGATTGGAACGAATACAAACTGCAGCTGGAAGGAAGTTCATCTCTGGCACTCCCTAATCTTTCACAGAGCAAGAACTCAGGGTCACATTCTCACAGCTCGTTACTTTGCTGTTTAACTCTTCTGTGTCAAACTACATCCTGGCAATACAATTCTATTACAATCACATAAAATTACATTTAAACACACATCATACATGAATTACACACTGACAACAACTACTGTATTTACCCGATTCTAACGCACATCTCTTTTTGACCATAGTACCTTCCCAAAATTAGGATGCACATTAGAGTTGCGTAATATGGTAAATACTTTTTAGCGTTTCAGGGTTTTGAAAATTGAGGTGCGCATTAGATTTGATGGCGCATTAGACTTGAGTAAGTACAGGTATTTAAAATACCACTTCAAGTGAACGTGGATTTGGTGCTAAAGGGAGTTTTTTCCAACGAGAAGGTTAAGAGATCAAGAATTATTTGAAACTATGGATTTAGCACAGGGCCGGTTGCAGGAGTGACCTGAGCTTCCTCCCTCTCAGTACGTCATCCGCACCATGGAAGTGGAGTCCTCCAAGACCAAGCAGGCCCTGTGCGAGACCCAGTCCCGGAACCAGTACCTGCAGGACCAGGTGGGGATGCAGCGCCAGGTGCTGAAGGAGATGGAGCAGCAGCTGCAGAACTCCCAGAAGGCGGCCACTCAGCTCCGGCAGCAGGTAACAAGCCGGACGATGGACGGATGGAGGGTGGGAGGGCAGCAAATGGGCAGCGGCAGAGGTCAACTCAGCTAAAAGAGCCTGGGCAGAAGCCCTTCTGGGGGGAAGGTCATGTCCTCTGCCCAAAACACTTCCAGATGATCCTCAGTTGTGTAAAGTGATGCCACCCCTTGGACCCCAGCTCTGAAGTCTTGCAATGTAGAGTAAGATATAATTGTCAAAGGCTTTCATGACTCAAATTACTGGGTTGCTGTGAGTTTTTCGGGCTGTATAACCATGTTCCAGCTGCATTCTCTCCTGATGTTTCACCTGCATCTGTGGCTAAGGGCATCTTCAGAAGTTCACAACATTCTATTAGCTTCACTGCCAGCAGAACCTCTGAAATGCCATTAACCAGAGATGCAGGCAAAATGTTAGGAGAGAGTGCTACTGGGACAAGGCCATACAGCCCGAAATACTCACAGCAACCCAAGATAATATTATTTTAGTAAATAACTCTAAATAACACTACCCAATTTGTCTTCCTGGCTTATCAACGTCATTTCTTAATTGGCTCTATCATCAAAACATGGGGAAAGTTTATCAAACTGCAAAAACTTGATGTGTTGCTGGGCTTGGCCTCATGTAAGCTGCTCCGAATCCCTTGGGGAGATGGTAGCGGGGTATAAATAAAGTATTATTATTAAAACTTTGTCGTTGCGGGAAGGACATCCTGCAGCACATTTTGCAATTGTTTTCGGATGAATATCTCATCATTGAGTCTCAACCCATTCCACATAGTTTGTGGCAGCCACAAAAACAACGAAGTTTCTGGAGCAGAATGACTCCTTTCAACGTAAGGATCACCAACTGGCTTCCTCCTGTGACTTCTCGTCTAGGTGAAGATGTACGAGTCTGAGCTGGAGCGGGCCCACGAACAGATGCTGGAGGAGATGCAGAACATGGAGGAGGACAAGAACCGGGCCATCGAGGAGGCCTTTTCACGCGCCCAAGTAGAAATGAAAGCCGTCCACGAGAACCTGGCTGGTGAGGAGCTTCCCACGAGGCTGCTGCCCATTTCGGTCCGGGACCTCGCCTTCCGCAGATGTGCTTTTGGGGCTCCTGTGGAAGGAGAGGAGGTGAGTGTCCACAGGAGTGTGTCCCTTCTGAGAATTCTTCTCTGCTTCTGTTCCTCGCCAGGGGTGCGGACAAACCTGCTGACGCTCCAGCCGGCGCTCCGGACGCTGACCAGTGACTACAACAGCCTGAAGCGGCAGGTCCGGGATTTCCCCGTCTTGCTCCAGGAAGCGCTGCAGAGTGCCAAGGCCGAGGTCGGTCCTGCAACTGTCGCAGTGCGTTGGTGGGAATGCAGGGTTTGTGTCTCCGCCCGCCTCTCACCCTTTTTGCCTTCTCTCTTGCAGATTGGGCAAGCCATCGAAGAGGTGAACAGCACAAACCAGGAGCTGCTGCGGAAATACCGCCGGGAGCTCCAGCTCCGGAAGAAGTGCCACAACGAACTGGTGCGGCTGAAAGGTCTGCCCCTCGCTGCACTCTTTGCTTCGCGGTACCAATGTTGCTGTGATCCTTCTTGTTATTATTTCTGAACAGGAAATGGCCCCTCTGACTATAAACACACCACACATTGAGTGAAGGAACAATCCTTTTTATTATAGCTTAGCAAAAAAGCCAGTAGAAATAAATGCTTGTAAAGACAGATAAGATTCCAAAAAGCAACAAGACATTCAAAGGCAGGAAGAAGAAAACAGAGTCCAAACGTAGCATTCAAAAGCAATGTTCAAAAAGCATAAAATAATATTCCAAGGCACTGATAATCCAGACAGGAATCAACCAAGAAGCAAGAACAGAACAGACGCTGCTAGTCAAGTTGAAAGGCTAGAAAAAAACCATGAAGACGAGACCACTTGAACAGGAATTCCATGAGGCTTGTGTTTTGGTTTCCAAACGATGCCTGATCTGACAAGATTTTCTAAAGGCAAAGCTTAAATCCCAAAAACTGGTTTCGTTTCCCTCCAGTCTTTGACCTTAACTGACAAATTCTTTCAGATCTACGTAAACATTGGGCCTCTTGTCGATTCTGGCTCATCTCCAGCCGCCAACTCTGCTTATCTGACTCCTCATTAACTTTAGCGGGTGTCAGACTGTTTTCCAACTAGAATCTGGAGAGCTCACAGGTGGAGGGAGTAAGCCTTCCTCCCAGAAACATTCTCATGAGAATCTGCTCTTTGCACTGAAGCCTCTCTGTCAGTGTCTGCATGAAACTCACTGACCAAAGTGCCTCCATCTTGCACCTCAGAGTCAGGCCCAGCATCCCCCACATCAGGATCAACAAGGGACTGATTTCCCTCCTCATTACCCACATTAGACACAGAAACATCAGGAGACTGAAACACATTCACAGGTTCAATCACAGGCTGAGTCCCAACACCCTGGCAGTAGGGGTCTTTGGGAGTTTCCAAACAATGCCTGATTTGACAAGATTTTCTAAAGGCAAACCTTAAATCCCAAAAACTGGTTTCGTTTCCCCCCAGTTTTTGACTTTAATTGATGAATTCTTTCGGATCTACATAAACATTGGGTCTCTTGCCAATTCTGGCTCATCTCCAGCCGCCAACTCTGCTTATCTGATTCTTCATTAACTTTAGCAGGTGTCAGACTGTTTTCCAAACTGGAATCTGGAGAAACATTCTCATGAGAATCTGCCCTTTGCACCGAAGCCTCTCTGTCAGTGTCTGCATGAAACTCACTGACCAAAGTGTCTCCATCTTGCACCTCAGAGTCAGTCCCAGCATCCCCCACATCAGAAGCAACAGGGGACTGGTTTCCGTCCTCATTACCCACATCAGACACATTTGTTTTTGGGGCTGCAAAAATGTATCCAGGGGTCGGCAGAATTCCACATGTCCAAGGACCCCTCACAGGAGATACAGAACCCTTGGGAGCTAGGCATCTCCAGGCTGACGTGGTTCTGCTCTTTCTCCCTCTCAAGGCAACATCCGAGTGTTTGGCCGCGTCCGGCCCATCAGCAGGGAGGACGGGGAGGGCCCCGAGGCGGCCAACGCGGTGACCTTTGATCCCGACGATGACGCCGTCCTCCACCTCGTTCACAAGGGGAAGGAAGTCTCCTTCGAGCTGGACAAGGTCTTCCCCCCGGAAGCGACACAAGAAGACGTAAGTCCGGCCTTGGGATTGGGTCCACTCTTGCAAGCGGCTGCAGGAGCGGACGCGTGGCTATCTACTGGTGACCAATTGTCCTATCAATCAATCAATCAATTTTATTTAATGCTTAGACTATTGTTATGGTGTTTCACATCCAGAACAAACAGAAGTAATCTATATATATAAAATGTTTGTGGGAGAAACGTAACTCAGAAACCATGGATGGATTGACATGACATTTTGACACAATACACCTAATAGTCCAAGGAGTGTCCATCGCCTCTAAAAACACACAAAAAACAGCAGAACAGACTTTAAAACCCCCCAAAATAAACCATATATACATATATACATACATTCATATACATATACACATGCACACATACATCCAGACACACGCACACACAAATAAACACATATACACACATACATATACACCTACACACATATACATATACACATACATTTACATATATACACACATATATACATATACAAAAGCACACACGTATACACACGTATATGCACATATAAACACAGAAATACACAAATATATACACATGTACACACACACATATATACACATAAACGCAAATATATACACACATAAACATATACACACATATATGGATATACACAAGCACACACATATACACAATATACATATACACATATAAACACAGAAATACACAAATACATACACACATACACAAACACACATAAACACATATACACACATACATATACACTTACACTCATATACATATACACATACATTCACATATATACACACACATATGTATATACACAAGCACACACATATACACAATATACATGTACACATATAAACACATAAATACACAAATATATACACACATATATATACACACAAACACACATATATACACATATATGCAAATATATACACACATATAAATACATACACTCCTACACTCATATACTCATAAAACACCTACACTCATATACATATACACATACATTCACATATACACACATATATGCATATACACAAGCACCCACATATACACAATATACATATACACATATAAACACAGAAATACACAAATATATAGACATATACACAAATATATACACACACATAAACACATATACACACATACATATACACCTACACTCGTATACATATACACATACATTCACATATGCACACACTTATGCATATACACAAGCACCCACATATACACAATACACGTATACACATATAAACACAGAAATACACAAATATATACACACGTACACACACAGATATATATACACACTAGGCATGTGCAATCCATGGTTCTAAATGGTTCTAAAGTACTTACAAAACTAAAGTTCTGGTGGTGAACACTATGGGGCGCTGGTGCTTTGCTTCTCCAGTGTTGCTAAAGTTCTGGTGGTGAAAATTTCAGAACTCTAACAAAACTTTCAAAATTTCATTATAAACGGCCATTCCTAATTGGTTCTGTCATAAAAATCATCAATAATGAAATAATAATAACATTTTGAAAGTTCTGGTGGTGAAAAATTCAGAACTCTAACAAAACTTCATTATAAATGAAATAATAATGAAATAGCTAAAGTTCTGGTGGTGAAAATTTCAGAACTCTAACAAAACTTTCAAAATTTCATTATAAACGGCAATTCCTAATTGGTTCTGTCATAAAAATCATCAATAATTAAATAATAGTGAAATTTTGAAAGTTTTGTTAGAGTTCTGAAATTTTCACCACCAGAACTTTAGCAATTTCATTCTAGCTCTAGGGTGAGAATCCCTTCAAAATAAAGCATTTTTGAATAGGAACGCATCTGAAAGGAACGTGTCTCTCCCAAAGGTCTTCCGGGAAGTGCAGGCCTTGATCACGTCTTGCATCGATGGCTACAACGTCTGCATTTTCGCCTATGGACAGACGGGCGCTGGCAAGACCTACACCATGGAGGTGAGCTTCCTACCTGACTCCTCCTCCTCCTCCTTCCTTTGATTGACCAAACCCTGCATGAAATGCCCTCGGAAGCACTTTATTTTATATTTTATTGTTGTATTTTTATGTTGTATATTTGCATTGTTGTGTTGCTGGGCTTGGCCTCATGGAAGCTGCCCTGAGTCCCCTTTGGGGAGATGCTGGCGGGGTATAAATAAAGATTATTATTATTAGTAGTATTATTTTATCTTATTTTCTTATGTTTTATTGTTGTATTTTGATGTCTTAGATTTGCATTGTTGTATTGCCAGGCTTGGCCTCATGGAGCCTCTGTGGGCATTGCAGAATACAAGGGACAATGTTTTGTAAGCCTGACTGAAGCCTGTCATATACTGAGGCGAACTAACACTGAGGCCTACTCATACTGAGGCCTTTCTCACACTGTGGATTCTCTCAGACTGAAGCCTGTCATATACTGAGGCGAACTAACACTGAGGCCTACTCATACTGAGGCCTGCTAACACACCGAGGCCTTTCTCACACTGTGGGTTCTCTCAGACTGAAGCCTGTCATGTACTGAGGCAAACTAACACTGAGGGCTACTCATACTGAGGCCTGCTAACACACTGAGGCCTTTCTCACACTGTGGGTTCTCTCAGACTGAAGCCTGTCATGTACTGAGGCAAACTAACACTGAGGGCTACTCATACTGAGGCCTGCTAACACACTGAGGCCTTTCTCACACGGTGGGTTCTCTCAGACTGAAGCCTGTCATGTACTGAGGCAAACTAACACTGAGGGCTACTCGTACTGAGGCCTGCTAACACACTGAGGCCTTTCTCACACGGTGGGTTCTCTCAGACTGAAGCCTGTCATGTACTGAGGCAAACTAACACTGAGGGCTACTCATACTGAGGCCTGCTAACACACTGAGGCCTTTCTCATACTGTGGGTTCTCTCAGACTGAAGCCTGTTATATACTGAGGCGAACTAACACTGAGGCCTACTCATACTGAGGCCTGCTAACACACTGAGGCCTTTCTCACACTGTGGGTTCTCTCAAACTGAGGCCTGTCGTATACTGAGGCAAACTAACACTGAGGCCTACTCATACTGAGGCCTGCTAACACACTGAGGTCTTTCTCACACTGTGGGTTCTCTCAGACTGAAGCCTGTTATATACTGAGGCGAACTAACACTGAGGCCTACTCATACTGAGGCCTGCTAACACACTGAG